>NC_052342.1:10583607-10616107 GCF_016432855.1 Salvelinus namaycush | reverse complement strand
ACATGACGCTTGGCATTCAGGCCAAAGAGTTCAATCTTGGTTTCATCAGACCGAGAGTCCTTTAGGTGCCTTATGGCAAACTCCAAGCGAGCTGTCATGTGCCTTTTACTGAGGAGTGGCTTCCGTCTGGCCACTCTACCATAAAGGCCTGATTGGTGGAGGGCTGCAGAGATGGTTGTCCTTCTGGAAGGTTCTCCCATCTCCACAGAGGAACTCTGGAGCTCTGTCAGAGTGACCATTGGGTTGTCGGTCACCTCCCTGACCAAGGCCCTTCTCCCTCGATTGCTCAGTTTGGCAAGGCGGCCAGCTCTAGGAAGAGTCTTGGTGGTTCCGAGCTTCTTCCATTTAAGAATGATGGAGGCCACTGTGTTCTTAGGGACTTTCAATGCTGCAGATTTTTTTGGTTGCCTTCCCCAGATCTGTGCCTCGACACAATCCTGTATCGGAGCTCTACGGACAATTCCTTCGACCTCATGGCTAGGTTTTTGCTCTGATATGCGCTGTCAATTTTGGGACCTTATATAGACAGGTGTGTGCCTTTTCAAAGCATGTCCAATCAATTTAATTTACCACAGGTAGACTCCAATCAAGTTGTAGAAACATCTCAGGGATGATCAATGGAAACAGGATGCACCTGAGCTCAATTTCGAGTCTCATAGCAAAGGGTCTGAAAACGTACCTAAATAAGGTATCTGTTTATATTTTTAATACATTTGCAAACATTTCTAAAAACCTGTTTTCACATTGTCGTTATGGAGTATTGCGTGTAGATTGATGAGGAAAATTTTTGAATAAGGCTGTAACGTAACAAAATCTAGAAAAAGTCAAGGGGTCTGAATACTTTCCGAATACACTGTATATACTACATGACCAAAAGTAAGTGAACACCTGCTCGTCAAAATTCTCATTCCAAAATCATGGGCAGTAATATGGAGTCCCCCCTTTGCTGCTATAACAGCCTCCACTGTTCTGGGAAGGCTTTCCACTAGATTTTGGGAAATTGCTGTGGGGACTTGCTTCCATTCAGCCACAAGAGCATTAGTGAGGTCAGAAGTTGACTTTACAGTTGGCACTATGCATTCGGGCAGGTAAGAGTGTGTGTGTGTGTGTGTGTGTGTGTGTGTGTGTGTGTGTGTGTGTGTGTATATATATATGTACACACACACATATATATATATATTCAAAAATATACATTACCTGTCAAAGGTTTGGACACACCTACTCATTTAAGGGTTTTTCTTTATTTTGACTATTTTCTACATTGTAGAATAATAGTGAAGACATCAAAACTATTAAATAACACACACGGAATCATGAAGTAACCAAAAAACGATTGAGCAAATCAAAATATATTTTTTATTTTAGATTCTTCAAAGTAGCCACCCTTTGCCTTGATGACAGCTTTGCACATTCTTGGCATTCTCTCAACCAGATTCACCTGGAATGCTTTTCCAACAGTCTTGAAGAAGTTCCTACATATGCTGAGCACTTGTTGGCTGCTTTTCCTTCACTCTGCGGTCCAACTCATCCCAAACCATCTCAATTGGGTTGAGGTCAGGTGATTGTGGATGCCAGATCATCTGATGCAGCAGTCCATCACTCTCCTTCTTGGTCAAATAACCCTTACACAGCCTGGAGGTGTGCTGGGTCATTGTCCTGTTGAAAAACAAATGACAGTCCCACTAAGCGCAAACCAGATAGGATGGCGTGTCGCTGCAGAAGGCTGTGGTTAAGTGTGCCTTGAATTCTAAATAAATCACAGACAGTGTCACCAGCAAAACATCCCAACACCATCACAACTCCTCCTCCATGCTTCATGGTGGGAACCACACATGCGGATATCATCCATTCACCTACTCTGCGTCTCACAAAGACACTGCGTTTGGAACCAACAATCTCAAGTTTGGACTCAGACCAAAGCACAGATTTCGACCCGTCTAATGTCCATTGCTCGTGTTTCTTGGCCCAAGCAAGTCTCTTCTTATTGGTGTCCTTTAGTACTGATTTCTTTGCAGCAATTCGACCATGAAGACCTGATTCACACAATCTCCTCTGAACTGTTCATGTTGAGATGTGTCTGTTACTTCAACTGTGAAGCATTTATTTGGGCTGCAATTACTGAGGCTGGTAACTCTAATGAATGTATCCTCTGCAGCAGAGGTAACTGTGGTTCTTCCTTTCCTGTGTTGGTTCTCAGGAGAGCCAGTTTCATCATAGCGCTTGATGGTTTTTGCGACTGCACTTGAAGAAACTTTCAAAGTTCTTGAAATGTTCCGTATTAACTGATCTTCATGTCTTAAAGTAATGAATAACTGCTGTTTCTCTTTACTTGTTTGAGTTGTTCTTGCCATAATATGGACATGGTCTTTTAGCAAATAGGGCTATCTTCTGTATACCACCCCTACCTTGTCACAATACAACTTATTGGCTCAAATGCATTAAGACAGAAAGAAATTCCACAAATGAACTTTTAACAAGGCACACCTGTTCATTGAAATGCATTCCAGGTGACTACTTCATAAAGCTGGTTGAGAGAATGCAAAGAGTGTGCAAAGCTGTCATCAAGGCAAACATTTTTTTTTTTTTTTTTTTTTTTTTTTTTTTTTTTAATTTTATCCCCTTTTCTCCCCAATTTTCGTGGTATCCAATCGCTAGTAATTACTATCTTGTCTCATCGCTACAACTCCCGTACGGGCTCGGGAGAGACGAAGGTCGAAAGCCATGCGTCCTCCGAAGCACAACCCAACCAAGCCGCACTGCTTCTTTAACACAGCGCGCCTCCAACCCGGAAGCCAGCCGCACCAATGTGTCGGAGGAAACACCGTGCACCCGGCCCCCTTGGCTAGCACGCACTGCGCCCGGCCCGCCACAGGAGTCGCTGGAGCGCGATGAGACAAGGATATCCCTACCGGCCAAACCCACCCTAACCCGGACGACGCTAGCCCAATTGTGCGTCGCCCCACGGACCTCCCGGTCGCGGCCGGCTGCGACAGAGCCTGGGCGCGAACCCAGAGACTCTGGTGGCGCAGTTAGCACTGCGATGCAGTGCCCTAGACCACTGCGCCACCCGGGAGGCCCAAGGCAAACATTTTTAATATATTTAGATTTGTGTAACACTTTTTTGATTACTACATAATTCCATACGTGTTATTTAATAGTTTTGATGTCTTCACTATTATCATACAATGTAGAATATAGTAAAAACTTTTGACAGGTACTGTATATATACACTGAGTGTACAAAATATTTGGAACACCTTCCTAATATCACCCCCTTTTGCCCTCAGAACAGCCTCAATTTGTCGAGGCATGGACTCTACAAGGTGTCGAAAGTGTTCCACAGGGATGATGACCCATGTTGACTCCAACGCTTCCCACAGTTGTGTCAAGTTGGCTGCTAGTGGATCTCTACTACGAATAGCTCGTTCCATCTCATCCCACAGATGCTCAATTGGATTGAGATCTGGTGACTGGGCAGGGCACTGCAGGAAGCTGAATTCTTTCATGTTCATGGAACCATTCCTGGACAATCCTAGCCTTGTGGCATAGGGCATTATCCTGCTGGAAAAAAATATTCGCAGACATACTGCTGGCAGGAAGGGATGCACCTGATTGGCAATGATGTTCAGATATCCTGTGGCATTCAAACGTTGCTCCACTTTCATCAAGGGGCCCAGTGTGTGCCATGAAAACACACCCCACATCATCACCACCAGCCTGCAATGTTGACAGGCGGCACGATGGATGCATGCACTCATGTGGTTCTTTCCACACCCTAGTCCTCCCATCAGCGTGAAACAGCAGGTACCAGGATTCATCAGACCAGGCAATGTTTTTCCAATTCTCCAGTGTCCAATGTTTTCGTTTCTTATCCCACTGGAACCGCAGTTTCTTGTATTTTTGCTGAAAGAAGTGGAACTCTGAGGTCGTCGGCTGCCATACCCCATTTGTGTCAAGGTACGACGAGTTGTGTATTCTTTTATGTGTCTTCGGGAACCAATGTTGTACTGAACTGTCAATTGACTACCTGTAGCCCGTCTGTTGCTCTGCAAAGTTCGTGTCAGCCTCCTTTGTCCTCTTTCATCAATAACCCATTTTTGACCACCGGCCTACCGTTGGCTAGTGGTCCATTGGGTGGTGGAACATTCTTGATACACACAGAAATCTGTTGAGCGAGAAAAAGCCAACAGCGTTGAAGACCTTGACACACTCAAACTGGTGCACCTGTCACCTAATACCGTTCCCCCTTTCAAAGGCACTTAAATATTTTGTCTTTTCCATTCACCCTCTGAATGGCACACATACACAATCCATGTCTCAATTGTCTCAATGCTTAAAAATCCTTCTTTAACCTGTCTCCTCCCCTTCATCGAGACTGACTGAAGTGTATTTAACAGGTGACATCAATAAGGGATCATAGCTTTCACCTGAATTGCCCTGGTCAGTCTATGTCATGGAAATATGAGGAAGAGGAGGGAGAGATGAAGGGGAGGGACATCCAATGACTCATTGCAGCAGAGCAGAGCCCTCTTTCTTCCTTCCCTTCGCTCTCTCTCTCTCGTGTTCCTAATGTTTTGTACACTCAGTGTATGTATTTATGTATGTGTATATATATACAGTACCAGTCAAAAGTTTGGACACACCTACTCATTCAAGGGTTTTTCTTTATTTGTACTATTTTCCACATTGTACAATAGTAGTGAAGACATCAAAACTATGAAATAACATATGGAGTCATGTAGTAATCAAAAAAGTGTTAAACAAATCAAAATAGATTTTATATTTGAGATTCTTCAAAGTAGCCACCCTTTGCCTTGATGACCACTTTGTACACTCTTGGCATTCTCTCAACCAGCTTCATGAGGTAGTCGCCTGGAATGCATTTCAATTAACTGGTGTGCCTTGTTAAAAGTTAATTTAATGTGTTTGAGCCAATCAGTTGTGTTGTGAAAAGGTAGGGGTGGTATACAGAAGATAGCCCTATCTGGTAAAAGACCAAGTCCATATTATGGCAAGAACAGTTCAAATAAGCAAAGAGAAATGACAGTCCATCATTACTTTAAGACATGAAGGTCAGTCAATTCGGAAAAACTCAAGAACTTTGAAAGTTTCTTCAAATGCATTTGCAAAAACCATCAAGCGCTATGATGAAACTGGCTCTTATGAGGACCGCCACAGGAAAGGAAGACCGAGTTACCTCTGCTGCAGAGGATAAATTCATTAGAGTTACCAGCCTCAGTAATTGCAGCCCAAATAAATGCGTTACAGAGTTTAAGTAAGAGACACATCTCAACATCAACTGTTCAGAGGAGATTACGTGAATCAGGCCTTCAGGGTCGATTTGCTGCAAAGAAACCACTACTTAAGGACACCAATAAGAAGAAGAGACTTCCTTGGACCAAGAAACACGAGCAATGGACATTAGACCAGTCTGATGAGTCCAAATTTGAGATTTTTGGTTCCAACCGCTGTGTCTTTGTGAGACGCAGAGTAGGTGAATGGATGATCTCCGCATGTGTGGTTCCCACCGTGAAGCATGGAGGAACTGGTGTGATGGTGTGGGGTGCTGTGCTGGTGACACTGTCAGTGATTTATTTAGAATTCAAGGCACACTTAAAACCAGCATGGCTACCACAGCATGCGATACGGCATCCCATCTGGTTTGTGCTTAGTGGGACTGTCATTTGTTTTCAACAGGACAATGACCCAACACACCTCCAGGCTGTGTAAGGGCTATTTGACCAAGGAGAGTGATTGAGTGCTGCATCAGATGACCTGGCCTCCACAATCACCCGACCTCAACCCAATTGAGATAGTTTGGGGTGAGTTGGACTACAGAGTGAACGAAAAGCAGCCAACAAGTGCTCAGCATATGTGGGAACTCGTTCAAGACTGTTGGAAAATAATTTCAGGTGAAGCTGGTTGAGCGAATGCCAAGCGTGTGCAAATCTGTCATCAAGGCAAAGGTTGGCTACTTTGAAGAATCTAAAATATAAATATATTTTGATTTGTTTAAAAATAAAATGCTTACTACATGATTCCATATGTGATATTTAATAGTTTTGATATCTGCACTATTCTACAATGTAGAACATAGTCAAAATAAAGAAAAACCCTTGAATGAGTAGGTGTGTTCAAACTTTTGACAGGTACTGTATACATGTGTGTATGAGTGTACAAAACATCAGGGTTACCAGCTCTAGAGAGGGGGGGGGGGGGGGGGGGGGGGGGGGGGGCGCTGCTCTGCTGCAATGAGTCATTGGACGTCCCTCCTCATAATTTCTCTCTCCTCATCCTCACATCACAGGAACATCTGGCTGTGAATCCGGCCAATAAAGGTCCATCGGCTGAGTGTGTGTGTGTGTGTGTGTGTGTGTGTGTGTGTGTGTGTGTGTGTGTGTGTGTGTGTGTGTGTGTGTGTGTGTGTGTGTGTGTGTGTGTGTGTGTGTGTGTGTGTGTGTGTGTGTGTGTGTGTGTGTGTGTGTGTGTGTGTGTGTGTGTGTGTGTGTGTGTGTGTGTGTGTGCCTGTGTCATGATTGACTAATTGAGCCCCTTGAAATGACAGCCTTCACAAAACCAAATGGCATCATCATTCATATGTAGTGACAGAGGCTCTCCCATATTTAGAGAGGAATATATATTCCACTGCAAAGGTGAGAGTCAACGTTATGTGTCACAAAAGGAAACTGCAATGGGTAAATCAAGTCAATCAACAAATCTAATCCTACACAGTCCAACTGTATTCCAGACCAAATAAATAGATTATGCCAAGAAGACCAAACTAATGGATGACGCTAAGGATAGTGTTGCAGTTAAACCATGAGGATGAAATAATTACACCTTTCTTGGTTGTCTTAGCAGTTATCTGTCAGGTGGTTTGAGCGCTATATTCAACTTATGTCTATCATTTGCAATTACTATCATTTGCAATGCTATATGCAACAGCACATTAACAAGTGAAGCAGGCAAGGTGCTGTCACAACTGAAACAAGTATACAGTACCAATGAAAGCTAGGTTGTTTGGAGCTTTTAAGCCACTGTAAGCAAGACTAAACTCAGCACAGGAGGTTGGTGGCACCTTAATTGGGGAGGACCGGCTCGTGGTAATGTCTGGAGTGGAATAGGTGGAATGGTACTGAATACACCAAACACATGGTTTCCATTTGTTTGATGCCATTTCATTTGTTCTGTTCCAGCCATTATTATGAGCCGTCCTCCCCTCAGCAGCCTCCACTGACACTCAGCTATGTCGCGACAAACTAAATATTGTACAACATAATATGTACAGCAGGAGCTACCCAGTCGCAGGCTTTTGTTCCAACCCTTCTACAACACACCTGATTCTACTAGTCAGCTCTCCTCAGGACCTTGTTTAGCTGAATCAGGTCGGTTATAGCAGGGCTGGAGCAAAAGCATGCATACCCACTAGCTCTCCCATGTTGCACTGCACTAAATAACTGACTCTAGTAACAGCAACATGTGATTTGAAATCCTCGAGGGCCTGACGGAAAGCAACAGACAGTATATGCATCGCCACGCTCGACGTCCCTGCAACCCAAACAGGTCAACGTGAATCAGCCGGTGCCGAAAATAATAACAAAACGTGTGTCCCCTCCCCTCGCTCTCTTATGGTGAGAGCGTTGCTTTCTGCACACCTCCAATGCAGTCATTGGTAAATGTGCCATATCAGCGACACTACTAGGCATAATATCGCATCCGGGGACAGACAAGCAGTGCCATAGGCAACAATGTATAGGCTACACGCAGCAAATATTGAATTATTTGTCATGATGGATTGGAGCTGAAGTCGAATGATGGGACAGTGTGACAGGCCTACCATGAGTAGGGTATGTTCAGCCATACAGCATCGTCGGTTTTAACAGTGTGTGTTTTCACCAAACCTGAATGTAAAGTTCTAGAATATGGCATATTCCACTGGGTGTGAGTGGCTTTCTTCAGAGCAGAGTGCACTCAGTCTTCAAGAGCTGTGTGTGTCATCTCTGCAGACTCTATACACAAGCGTGCACACACACACACACACACACACACACACCCTCTCCGCCTTTGTTTGAGGAGACTACAGTAAGTTCAGTACCCAGAGACCAAGCCTCATGCACAGTTAATGTTTCTCCTGTCTAGATGATTAACGTTCCCCGATCTCCGCTCCCAAACGGTCCCCTCCCGACTCACCTTCTGTGTTCGACACACTCCTGGGCCCCAGTAAAAATAGCTCTTCCACCCCTGTTCTTCACTTTGTTCCAGCCTTCTGTCAGTTGCCGTCAATACCAGCTCTTTGTCCACTATGACGGCAGGCCTGGGAGATGTCGACAGAGAACAGAGAATGTTTGAAAATGGCACGTTTGTTTGTTTCAGCTATGTGTTTTTTGTTGTTTAATGTCATACGGTACCAGTCAAAAGTTTGGACACACCTACTCACTCCAAGGTTTTTCTTTATTTTTACTATTTTCTACATTGTAGAATAATAGTGAAGACATCAAAACTATGAAATACACATATGGAATCATGTAGTAACCAAAAAAGTGTTAAACAAATCAAAATATATTTTATATCTGACATTCTTCAAAGTAGCCACCCTTTGTCTTGATGACAGCTTTGCACACTCTTGGCATTCTCTCAACCAGCTTCATGAAGTAGTCACCTGGAATGAATTTTAATTAACAAGCGTGCCTTGTAAAAAGTTCATTTGTGGAATTAGTTTCCTTCTTAATGCGTTTGAGCCAATCAGTTGTGTTGTGACAAGGTAGGGGTGGTACAGTATACAGAAGATAGCCCTATTTGGTAAAAGATGAAGTCGATATTATGGCAAGACCAGCTCAAATAAGCAAAGTCCATCATTAGAAACCATTAGAAACCACTACTAAAAGACACCAATAATAAGAAGAGACTTGCTTGGGCCAAGAAACACGAGCAATGGACATTAGACCGGTGGAAATCTGTCCTTTGGTCTGATGAGTCCAAGTTTGAGATTGTTGGTTCCAACCGCCGTGTTTTTGTGAGACGAAGAGTAGGTGAACGGATGATATCCGCATGTGTGGTTCCCACCGTGAAGCATGGAGGAGGAGGTGTGATGGTGCTTTGCTGGTGGCACTGTCAGTGATTTATTTAGTATACAAGGCACACATAACCAGCATGGCTACCACAGCATTCTGCAGCTATACGCCATCCCATCTGGTTTGCGCTTAGTGGGACTATCATTTGTTTTTCAACAGGACAATGACCCAACACGCACCCAGGCTGTGTAAGGGCTATTTGACCAAGAAGGAGAGTGATGGAGTGCTATAAAAATATGACAATGTCAATTATGCTTTTTTTGTTTTGAGCTAGGCTACTGTAGGGGGCTCAAATACTGTGCATGTTTTCTTGCTAGTGGGACAACATGGCTTCTCATAGGATATTTAATCACTGAAAGACTCCTACTGTACATGAGCTTTCTTCTAGTATCCGGATATTTCCTGTCCAGTATCTGTAACAAATGAGAAGCGTACTCAAAGTGTGAAGTCTCTGTCCTTCACACTGTCTGATTTGCTTAGCTAAGGCTCTCACATCTTATGCTAATCTGAAAGACACCAGTGGAAATCTTGGCACTGTTTCAAAGGGCTACATTTGGGCTGGTCCAATGACCTTCTCACTGAGAACATAGAAAGTTTGCTGGCTCTATATGTCACAGCCAGCACATGCTCAAAGAGAGGAAATATAAAATGGGTTGAAGCTGTCGCTAACATTTGTGGTAGACATGATTGAAGTAGTGCTGTAACTAAGAACGAGTTGCTCATGGCAGATGTATAATTTGTTAATTTGATCATATTTTTGTCATATAATACACAATGGAAACGTGTAAAATATATCGTAGAACATATCAAGATTTTGGCAAAAAATAAATGACGAGCAAAGTTATTTGGAATTTAAACTGTGACACTGACAATGTTCTGCTAGGTCACTAAAATCACTTCAATGCAACACGTCTATTTCCAGAGCCACATGAACACCTTCCAGCCATCTCATTGGGTGGGGTTAATGTGTCAACTTCCGGCCCATTGGCAAACAAGCAAAACCATTCTTAAATATGAATACAATTTGTCAAAACTACTAAATAAAGTGCACAACATTTTTAAGATGTGTTAATTCTCTGTTGAAGAAAATTATTGAAAACATTTTAACATGCGTTTTTACAAAGTATAAGCACTCGGATGTCGGCGTTAGCATAATTAGCATTGTCATAGACTTAATATTGTGGTTTAGCTAGTTAGTATAATATGCTATCTATTGGTCATTATCCATACAGGCTGTGTCCCTTTTCAATCAAAGATCAATGCTTGAAAGAGAAATGTTGTTTGACACAGAATATTAATGACAAAAGACAGAAACGGTGCCGATGTAGAAAAAATAATTATATAACATTAGGATATGTTCTATCTGTTGTGCCACAAAGCTAACTAGCTATCCCGCCATGTTAAGTGTACGAGAATGCTAATTATGCTAAAGCCAGCTTCCGAGTGCTTATACTACGTTTCTAAAAGTTTCCTCACAAGAGAATGACCAAATATTTCAAATCATGTTCACGTTATTTAACAGTTTTTACAAATGTAATTTATATTTAACGACAGATAGGATGACGTCTGTAGCGAATCAATGGTCCGTCAAGACAAACAACTGATATTTCTAGATTACAGAAGAATTCTCAAGACGTAATTATAGTGAGTAAAATAAGTTTTAAGCAAATTAGCCTTCCGGAGTAAGTTGAAACAAAGTGTTAAAATGGGGTTAATTGAATTTTAAGCCTTGTCACAGAAGATTATGAAGCCCATGAAACACCACTTTAATTACGTTATTACCATGTGGATTAAGGCGTGGAGTATTTTTAACCAGTAATTAGAGTCACACTGTCCATGCATTTTAATGCAGTTTAGACACATTGGTTTTGGTCTGCATTTCTAACGATCCAAACATTAAGAGAAGTTCTATTCCAAAATAAACAGCCTCCATGATGCTTTGGAATAATGACATTTCTGTGTTAATTGTAAATGTAGCCTCCCAATATCCCTGGATTAAATGGATATGTGGTGTTAATGAGTTATTAATGTGTTGTTAGCCTTGGTTTCATACTATTAGCAACACCAGAGCCTATAGGACAGTATTATTCTCAAAAGTTGTCACTGCTGTGCCCAAACAGCATTTACCTGTTCAGTCTTCCAGTCATGGCATTTTGGTCATAGAATAGTAGGTTTGGTAACAAAGTTTGCCATTCTCATGGTTTTGATGTTTTTTCTCAGATTGCATATGTAGCCATTGCCATTGGCACCTTGTGGCTGGTATGAGATGAGGTGAGCAATGTAAATAGATACTGAAGCAGCACTCTCATGGAGTGGAGTATTGATTCCACACTGGAGGACAGGGAAGGGTACACGTTCCCTGATAACACCATTTGGCTGTGTTTGTCAAAGTTAGTTGAAGACTTGTGATGCGTCTTCCGTCCAGAGGGAGTGGGCGCTCTGCAATATGCTCCTTTGGGACAAGACCTGTGACTTGCTTTGCTGTCCGGAGCAGAGCGCCATTGAAAGGAGTGATAACTGGAGTGGCGTTAACTGTTGAGGAGGACCAACTGAAATGGAAGATTCCTGGTGTTTGTGACACGGTGCGACGCAGGCCCATTAGAGAGTTATTGGGACAATCATTTATTTTTCAACAGGACAATGACCGAACACACGACCAGGCTGTTTTGACCAAGAAGGAGAGTGATGGAGTGCTGCATCAGATGACCTGGCCTCCACAATCACTCGACCGCAACCCAATTGAGATGGTTTGGGATTAGTTGGACGGCAGAGTGAAGGAAAAGCAGCCAACAAGTGCTCAGCATATGTGGGAACTCCTTCAAGACCGTTGGAAAAGCATTCCAGGTGAAGCTGGTTGAGAGAATACCAAGAGTGTGCAAAGCTGTCATCAAGGCAAAGGGTGGCCACTTTGAAGAAGCTAAAATAAAAAATATATTTTGATTTGTTTAACACTTTTTTGGTTACTCGCAAAATAGTCTTCTTAATTAAGCTTAACAGATAGATAAACCCGGCACAGTTACTGTTGTGTTGAAGGATGATTTATTGGCACTGCTTCGTAGGTACAGTAATAGTGACTGACATGAGAAACTGAAATATAGAAAGAAAAGAACAATGAGTATGACTTAGTGTATGCTAGGCTTAATTCTCAATAATAACACAGCATGTATTTTTGTATACATGTTCATGAACACAGAAATATGCGGAATTATGCATTAAATCAGATTAAACTAATTCCCAAAAACATGACAAGATCAAATGCACTCGACAGTTATCTATTCATAAATCTCATTAAAACGATAATCTGTACAAAATATCATCATAAAATGAAAGCCAAATATGTTATGATTAATTTTACTTAGACAATGCTTCAAAATGATAGCAAGAAAGATGGAGTTTGATAACATCTGCAGCTCCACAATTTGAACTATTCTTCTGCTACAGGATTTAGCTTATTTTTTGTATACCTTTATTTAACTTGGCAAGTCTGTTAAGTTCAAATTCATATTTTCAATGACAGTCTAGGAACAGTGGGTTAACTGCCTTGTTCAGGGGCAGAACAACAGATTAGTATCTTGTCAGCTCAGGGATTCGAACTTGCAACATCTCAATTATTAGTCCAACACTCTAACCACTAGGCTACCCTGCCGCCCCATTAAACAAACAACACACATCAACACAGGACAGTGGCCCCCAAGTGGTCAACGTTAGAACTACATGATAGCCTAAAGGAACTCAAACCCACCTACAGGGGCCAGAACACTATTCATAATTATGTTTTTATTTTTCAGAAAGCTTTGGAAAAGCCTTTCGCTGCTCTTACTGTATCCGTTTGTGTCCCTTACCTGCTAACACACTGCCCCATTTTTTTTCTTGAGTCCCCCACACCGGCCCATTTATTTCCTTAAGGCCCCGATTATTAGCCATTATTAGCACAACAAAAAAACAAAGATAGATAGGCCGACTGTGCTAAAAATGGACCTACCCGTCTGGCATTTCCCCCGAAATGCCAAATGGCCAGTCCGCCCCTGACAACAAATCCAACAAAATGGCAACCATTTTAATGCCCTGGGACATGTTCCCAAGATGTGATGTATCATCTATAAAGCTTGCATATACTGTATTTAAGGTGAATTGTGCAAACAAATAGTTCTTGTCCACTTCCCATTCTATTGTAAGCTCCATCTGAGACAGTGTGTAAGGGTATTTGCTTCACTAGAAGAGAGTAGAGCGGGGTAGGCATGGGAGAGAGAGAGAGAGAGAGAGAGAGAGAGAGAGAGAGAGAGAGAGAGAGAGAGAGAGAGAGAGAGAGAGAGAGAGAGAGAGAGAGAGAGAGAGAGAGAGAGAGAGAGAGAGAGAGAGAGAGAGAGAGAGAGAGAGAGAGAGAGAGAGAGAGAGAGAGAGAGAGAGAGAAGCCAGTCAGTCATACTATTTGAATTTGGCTGTCTGTACATTTCCAAAAAAGAAGGTGCATGAGGTCTCAGCTGGAGAGGAGGTCCAATAATATTATGTATCGCTGGAGCAGGATAGTGCATCATTCAGTGTTTAATTGCCTCTAAACTGTCTATTTGCAAAAGGAAATGAACATATTTGATTTGTCAGATTCTTGACTAAAGTCATTAAGAACAGGGTGAGTCACGGAAATTATGCTAATAGCTATTGATGCCACTTGATGATTACCAAATAATTAGATGATATAAATGCACTCACATCACCTCATTTGCATATTTTATTCAACGCTAGCTCATCAACCATCACACTAAGTGTATGCTGCTAAAATGCCTCGCTATCAATATCATTCGCCTCTCTCACCTGCTACGGGCATTTCAAATTTAAAGTATCCTCGAGGTGGCTAGGCTACATTGCTTTGGATCGTACAGCCAGGCAGCCCCGAAAAGCACAGGCCTGTCAAGTCGAGTCAATTCCTTTCTCACTCTGTTCCTTTCTCAGGTGATGCGCGCACAAAAAGCACACCCATCTGTGGCCAGAACCCTAATGTCCTCTGTCAGCCGGCTGTCCCCACGGTGGCCGCAGCGACTCATCTTTCTGCTGACGTCCCGGTGTGGAGGAGTTGCCAGCCCCAGCATTCTAAAAGGCCTGCCGTGGCCCGGAGGCACGCTAACGCTGTGGTACCATGCACAGTGCAGGTGCGTCTCGTTGTGCAATCGGCTCCTCCTCTACCATTCAGACAGTGGCCACAACTTGAGGCCTTTCAACAAGCGAGGGTTCTAGCCACGTCTGTGGCTTTTCGCCAATCGTTAATCCGTTTACGCTTGCTCTTTCCCTTCCTCACCACATATAGTTGGGCCACATCTAATTCATTCTATCTCAACTTTCCCTTTTATGTTGTTCTAATTAATATGGTACGTCTTGGGCACACTTGCGGTAATTAGCATTGTTTTTAGCAGGCGACACACAGCAGATGGTGATTGAAAATAGGGATGAGTAGCTCAATCAGCCACCATTTGTCTGTAGCCATTAATTATCTAGGAGAAGTATATGTTCATGGTCCCCAATGTTGATAGTTTGGGAGGAAGAAGAATACTGTCCATCTGTTGCTCATTACTCTTTAAAAGCACAAAGTGCTGCAACACAACAGTTGGAATGGGGAGCGTGTGATCGTAATAGCTCTGTCATGATCATCTCCCCATTACTCGCCATACAACAGACAACAGTCTTGATGGCATATAAATGCACTGTTGCTACTGAAACAGTTCTGGAGCCTTTAGGGATTCGTGGAGATACTGTATATAACCCTGTCAGTAGTCTTGTGGCCTAAGGTTAGCAGGTTCAAATCCACTGTTGAAGGCTAGTCTTAATATACTTCTCAAATAGATTTAGATAAATTGATTACTTCAAGGGCAGTGATGTGGTAGAGGCCAAAAGCATAATAATATACTGCACCAAAATTATCCTTTGATGTGATCCAATGAGAGCAATATGAGGTGGGAATCCCAGTTGTTAGCTCACATGACCATCACGGCACCATGCCACAGGCAGGATTAAAGAAGCTGTCACTCTCGTTTTATGGCAACCGATGGGAGTTGCAACTCTTTGCCATCGGCTATGGGAATCATCACGATGACATGATATTTCAGGCGAAGACAATATTTAGCTTCTTCCAACCATTTTGGCAAGACTCGTTGGAACTGGCAAGCACGGGTTACGCATGACTAGAGGTCAAAGAGTGTAGACTTTGCCTGGTGACAAAGAGGGAACAGCACTGCTTATCAAATCTTCTAAAAAATAAAACATAGGGAGGAGAGAGGAGGTTGGGGGCTCAAGCTTAGGAAGCTTTGAAATAAAGCAGGAGAGAAGAGAATTACGGAATCCAGGGACCTCACCTCGCCCGCGTCTCTCTTTGATGGCATTCCCTCATCACTAACAGTTCGCTAATCCTGCTTCATATCACACTCAAAAAAAGAATAACTCTCCCTTACTCCCCAGTCCTAATGTTGTCACTTAGCTTAAGTTATTTTTCATAGAATTATACAGGCAAATGATTTAACTGGAATGCCAGTTTCACACTATTCGCAAGAAAAAAATGTGTTCCTTCTGATTTTTTTTTCAAATGAATCATGTGCTTCCCTGAGAATAAACTGTTCCTGATACTAAATTACGGGTAGCATTACATGTTCCACCCCAGAGCCTTTAATTAACTAGTCGTGTGTAGCCTTATCTGATTTTCAAGGATTTTTCTTCTTCCACCCTGACACTGTACGGGAGAGGTACAAATGTGTGAGAAATGCGTGAGAAAAGGTCAAATGTTGTATTTTTATTTTAAGAGAATCTAAATCATCTAGATGTTGTTTGTCAAAAAAATTAGACCTTAAAAAGGTATTCATGACTTGAACATATTATTGTTATACATTTTCAATGTGACTGTGATTAGACTTCATTTTATGCTCAAGTTTAATTAGTCTATCCACAGAGCCCTTGAAGACAGTGCCAACCCCGATACCAGTGCTACGCAATGAAGTGCAGGAAGGACGATGGCTGCCCTGCAACTCTAAATAACATCACCTGTTTGTCGGAGGGAACCAAAGCTGATCGAACCCCATTATCTGCAAGACTTCCACTTACCTTCAACCACAGTCCAGATCGGTGCTTATCTTACTGGTTAATAATAAAAAAACACATAACAGATAAAGTCGGCCATCCTATCATGACGGGAAGGGGAGGAGGGACAGGGAAAAAGCAAGGGAATTGAGATTTCCTGGGATAGTTTCATTCTGTGGAAAGGGCAAGCAGAGAGAGACCTCCTGCTGGAATGTCCAAGCCGAAATGAAGCCGGCCGCCTCTCTTCTTCTCCGGGGGCTAAATGGCAGCCCTTAATAAAAAACACAATCAGACCCCCAGCCTTAAAGTTTAATGCACATTCCTCCCATATTTCCCGTCACACCCACAGAAAAAGGTTTGGGGGCTCCCAGCGAGACGTCCAGCCATGAGGCCAACCGGTGGCCGATACAACGATGCAATCATCACCTTCGTCAGTACTCCGTCTGCCAATTTGTGACTTAAAATGAATATGTCCCCTCAACATTATTAATGAACTTGCAGAGTCATGGTACGCAGGACTAAAGTTGTGGACACTGACAACTAGGAGAATATATAGCATTTTCAGGTGATAGGAATATCAAAGAGGGGAAAGCTTAGGTCTAATTAAGTTCTTGGTCGAGACTTGTAGCTGAGGGAAAAGTGTCCAGCACTTGAAGGCATTGATATGTTATATGCGTAGACTTTCGTTTCATACAGTTTCATACAGTACAGTAACCTAATGCAGGTAGATAGCTTTGTGAAACCTAAGGTAAATGCTTACTACTACAGGCAGCATGGTGTCATTTCCAACATTGCACCCAGTAAAACAGGTACAGTGGCTTCAGAGAGTAGTCACCCCTTGACCTTTTCCACATTTTGTTGTTACAGTCTGATTAAATAGAGATTTTGTGTCACTGGCCTACAAACAATACACCATAATGCCAACGTGGAATTATGTTTTTAGACATTTTTACAAACTAATTAAAAATAAAAAGCTGAAATGTCTTGAGTCAATAAGTATTCAACCCTTTTTGTTATGGCAAGACTAAATAACTTCAGGAGTAAAAATGTGCTTAAATCACACGATAAGTGCTCACTCTGTGTGCAATAATAGTGTTTAACATGATTTTTTTTATGACTACCTCATCTTTGTACCCCACACATACAATTATCTGTAAGGTCCCTCAGTTGAGCAGTGAATTTCAAACACAGATTCAACCACAAAGATCTGGGATGTTTTCCAATGCCTCGCAAAGAAGAGCACCTATTGTTTTTTAAAAACAAAAATAACAGACATTGAGTTACACTTTGGATGGTGTATCAATATACACAGTCACTACAAAGATACAGGTGTCCTTCCTAACTCAGTTGCCGGAGAGGAAGAAAATCGCTCAGGGATTTTACCATGAGGCCAATGGTCACTTAAAAACAGTTAACTTTAAAAGCTGTAGCTGTGATAGAAGAAAAATGAGAATGGATCAACAACATTGTATATAATTAGTCCACAATACTAACCTAAATGACAGAGTGAAAAGAAGGAAGCCTGTACAGAATAAACATATTCCTAAACATGCATCCTGTTAGCAATAAGGCAAAAAACAAATTCTAACATTTGGCAAATTATTTTTATATCCTGAATACAAAGCACTATGTTTGGAGCAAATCCAACACATCACTTAGTACCACTCTTCATATTTTCAAGCATGGTGGTGGCTGCATCATGTTATGGGTATGCTTGTCATTGGCAAGGACTAGTGAGTTTTGTTGGATAAAAAGAAACGGAATAGAGCTAAGCACATGCAAAATCCTAGAAGAAAACTTGGTTCAGTCTGCTTTCCGACAGACACTGGTAGAAAAATGCACCTTTCAGTAGGACAATAACCTAAAGCCAGGCCAAAGAAAGACTGGAGTTGCTTACCAATACAGCACTGAATTTTCCTGAGTGGCCTAGACAATCTACGGCAAGACTTGAAAATGGCTGTCCAGCAATGATTGACAGAGCTTGAAGAATTATTATATATTGTACAATCCATGTGTGCAAAGCTCTTAGAGACTTTCCCAAAAAGGCTCACAGCTGTAATCGCTGCCAAAGGTGATTCTAACATGTATTGACTCAGGGGTGTGAATACTTATTCTGAAGGCACTGCATTTCAATACAGTCAGTTTTCACATGGAGGGTAGACTTCAAGGATATGCCATTACAGTCATGCAGTGCCGATTTTTAAATTGGTCACAATGATGCTTGAATAACAGTCTTACCATGACAATGAGAGAGGAAGCAGGAGGGATGAGACAGTAAAGAAAAGAGGCACATGAAAGGAGGGTTCCAGGTGAGTTTCTTTCAAACACATTTCCCTTTATTGGCATGGTGAGGCTGATGAGAATTGCACATAAAAACTAAATTCACAAGAAAGTCATACAATAGGTAGAACCACAAAGGCATTGGTAAGGACTTGGCAGAAGGCAACGTGGATAGGACACAAACAGGTAACAACCCAAAGCAATACCCCCGCTCCCTCCCACCCCCCTCTGCCCAACACACACACACACACACACACACACACACACACACACACACACACACACACACACACACACACCTGCCTATAAACACACACATGCACACACACGCTCACACCATTGTCCTTCCAAAAGAAACATGATCACCCAACAAACGTTTAAGCAGTGGCAAATTCCTCAGTAGTTCACATTGTTAAAAAGTCTGACACAGATGACATTTTGAGGACCATAAGGTGTTATAATATATTACTACTCTAGGCGATTTACAAAGCAGATTTTTTTTTATTACAATGATTAAAGCCACATCTATCAAATGGGACGCGACACCATTACCCAAGCGCTGTACATAAAATAAAAAATATGTTGAAATACAGGTAGACGGGGAGATTTCCCCACCACTGATTTTGCTTCTGCATCTCGTTTTCATCTACACAAGTCAAACTTCATGAAAGGGCGCCTGTGATCAGCGAAGCTTTCATACAAAAGAGTTCTACCTCTTGCAATGTAGGCTGGTTTTTCTTGTTACTTAGCTTGCACTATAAACAGGATATTAATTGCACCAGAAAGCACAAGGTTACCTTTAATGTCACGTTGAAGGTGCTGTGATATCTGGACTGTGTGGCAGCAGCGCCTAATAGAAAATGGTGCGGCTCCATGCAGTATTGAGTAGTTTCTCTAGGCTTATAAGATGTCATTCAAGTAGTGCCATTTAGACAGGAGAGCCTGTTATCCAAAGTACTATGTGCTGTATCGGCTGTCATCATTTAATAGCCATGCGCTACACAGACAAATGTTTTGATGCTAGGATGCTTGTTGTTGAACACTACAGTTTTAACACTGTGTTTTCCATTGTATTAGTTTACATTTGTACAGTTGCCACAATGTTCTACACAAACACACAGACCCGAACTTACACTAAATGGGCAAACATTCTGTAAGTGTTCTCTATTGGGTGATAAGGGTCATGTGACCGTGCTAAGACACTGGAATGGAATCCCTGTATGTAGCCAGCGATTGGGTAATGGGTCAGGGTCCAAAACCACACAACAATATGAGCTAAAATACAACTTTGAAAAATAATTTATTGCTTTTTTATATACTTTTTCTTTCATTTATATTATTATTATTTTTGTAATTATTGTGAATAATGTCAATATTATTATCATCATATATATATATATTATATTATATATATTATATATATAATATATATATTATATATATATATATTTTGTACATCAAATACAATATTTTTTTTAAATTCAGGAAAGAAAATTGTAAACTTTTGTTTGGCATTCACATAATCAAGCGTGTGGAGCAACGACACAGATTTTTACAGTGTGGTACAACAAAAATACCTGCAAAATCATTTTATTGCTTCATGTTCTACTGTGTATAAAGGAAAATAATGTGGTAGACATTTTGTCATGGCTGCAAACCACTGTTGTGGAGACAGAAATCACTTGGACAATGAGCAGCATATCTCATGAAGGGCCACTGTCGAGGAGATTAGAATTGATTTTTTATTGTTTCTGAAAGGCATAGAATGTAATATTCCCACATTATTGTACACCTTACCCACTGATTGTAAGTGAAATAACAAAAATCAAATAACAATATAAATAGCAAAAATGTGTGAGGTACACCATGTGAGATGGAGAGGATAAATATTTTTGATTCAAATATTAAAATAAATAGATAAATATGAACGGTTTATCCTGATTAAACAGATTAAACATAGTAGTAGTCTTTTCTCACTGAGAGTAAAATTATCAAAACGAGAACCATAAAAAGCATTGAAATCAAAATGAATTGATATATATATATATATATACTGATTGTTTCAGAAATATTATTAAAAATGGGGTTTGTTTCATTACAATCATGAAAAAACACGTTAAAAATGCATTTTATACTTGTTGTATACGGAAAAACACTGATTGAGAAACTTTATAAACAGATAAAACTATACATGGTTAACTTTTTTCCCCCAACAAAATCATTCTTAAAAAAGGAAATTTGTTCACATGCTCCATCAAAATGAGCCTCCTACACATTTTTACAATCATGTCATGTCCTCTAAACTTCATGTAGGTGTACAATATGTTTTACATCATTGTAATAACTACAGATCGACATTCTTAATTGAGAAAATGTCTTCATCATTTTAAAAAGGCTGCATTTTACAGTGCATAGCTGTAACAAATAAAGAACTTTGTTTGATATGTACACAAAATAAAAATATTCCTTTTGATAATATCTGTATATACAGGGCTACATTTTTGTCCTGAAAATTTAGACAGCAATGTTATCTTGAGCCTCCAAGATACACTTCCCTATACTCTCGTTAATAACGTAACACCACATCCAGACACCGGATAAAAAAATAAAAAGAATAATCAAAGACAAAAAGAAAAAAGACTGAACAAGCTGCACATGTTCACCACTCAAAGCATAGTTGGGTTTTTGTAGTGCTTGGAGAGAAAAAAATCTCATGAATGTTATTGTCTTTCACTGACTGCTGTACAGCAGTAAAGTACACACATCTGTGTACAGGATTATGAGGATTCACTGGCTTTCCAGGTACTGTCTCTTCCCAGCTTCTTCAGCAGCTATGTTCATGTAAACGTTGTTTTTAATATACTTTTTGTTATATATATATATATATATTGGTCTATATATATATATAGATTCCTCTTTATATACTCTCTTACATAGAGTGTAAAACTTCTCGTAGTCAAAGGACAGAAACATTAGTGAGGTATCGAGACATCCCTCTTGGTAGACAGCGGCTGCTAAAGCACTTGTTACCTTCTCAAGCTGCGCTGGGCCTCTCTCAGCAAGCTGTCAAAATCCATGGAGTCATACTTGCTTTTAGTGGAGGCTGGATCAAAGTCGTCAGAATGGGAATCTGAAACCAGAGATTTATTTTAACATCAGTGTTAAGCAACCTAAGTGGTCTCCTGTAAAGTCGCTCTGGAAAAGAGTGTCTGCCAGATGACTAAAGTGTACTGTAAATGTCTCAAATTGTCGCTGGACACAAAATACCTGTCTCACAGATCAAGACAAGTGGCACGTCTACATCAATCTCAAAGAACCCATCTGCATCTGTTACTTTTCAATAAGTCCCAAAGTTATCCGTGCTCCCCTCCAATGTTTCATATCTCTCCTGAAATTAGGTCTTTCGACACAATGTTTACATGATTAAAACGCTCCGGGTGGAAAATAAAGCTTTCCCTGATACCGAGGGACAAAAAAATCCCAAACTGAGCGAGTGGCGGAGGCATCTATTTTGAATGGTCGGCGCGATAATAAACAAGTGTCTTATCTCTCGTGGCAGACAGCTTCACAAATGGGGCCCCCACACAGGCTGCGGCAAACTTTGAGAGCTTGAGAAATGGGAATGACCATGGCAAGCAGGAGATGCCAGTCGTGATCTAATGCTATGGCCAAGGGGTGGATTGTGTCATGCCGCACACCTTGACGGATGAAAAATACCCATGCGCACTACTTAGAACTAATGGACAGTGTCTCGGAAAACAACAATAAAAAAAAATCGAGACGAACACGCCGGGCAAGATTGAGAGGAGGGACTGAGGTCGCTACCGCATGACATTATTCAAGTTCCCTCGCTTTGGACACTACGTTTTTCTCTTCTCTTTCATTTCGCCTTCCCTTTTTCTCCTACCCCCGTCACGGGGCACTTTGGGATCGCCTCAACTAGTTTTTCTCTCAAAAAAAAGAGAGGAAGCAGAACGAAGGTCTTTCTTTTCATTCCGAGAGACTGATTAGCTGTCTTAGCGCTCCATATCTTTTCTCAAGGACCTCGGAAATATACAATAATGCCTTCATTCCTTTGAAGAACATGTTATTTTTTTCCCTCTGCCATGACTTACTGACCTCCCAGTGGCCCTGCATTAAACATTCCCCATTTCACTCTTTGTCAAGGAATGAATGGCGAGTGGAAAATGGGAGCAACTGTACACGCCCCACTCTGAATCTTAACCTCCATCATCAAGTGGAGCAAATGATCTCGTATGGCCACACAGGAGAGCATCCACCTTGATGGACTGACTGACTATTTAAACATCAATGCCAAAATGTCTACCCTCTTATTGATACTGGGGCTATAGTATAGGTAGAGGATGAGAAAGAGAAGCATGGACATGCCATTTTCTATTCTTGTTTTTAACATCGGCGTCTATTGAGGAAGAAGCTGAGATATTTTTTATCAATGTCTTGCATTATTTGTCATATTCGTCATCCGGCACTATAGCCACGTCCATCTGAACATTGAGTCCAGTCTTTCAAGCGGATGCGGTTTCTTTTTCAGTGCGTGCATGTGTAAGTTGTGTACCTTTTCCTCAGATGAATCGACTAGCTCTACCCGTGCTTTTATGTCGCCGGCACTTTGTAGGGCTGCCGCCTTAAGAACCCGAGCCTGTGTCTGTGTCTTTGTCTATGAGTGTCGCATGAGGAAGAGATGGCTGATTATTAGTCAATCAGGCCTCCGCTGTCAGGCTCGTTTCTTCATCCCCCTTCCCTCCCGTCAACCCTTCATCCTTCTCTCAGTGGATGACACGCTGCTAGGTACCACAGCGAGGTCTTTCCTCTGTTGAACGCCACAACAGCTGGCAACAGATGGAGGCTCACCCAGGAGGGATGGGCTGATGGGACTTAACCTTGCCCCCCTCCACCCTCCCCTTCATCCCCCTTCCCCCTCCCTCTCTCCTTCCATCTACCTCTCTTTACCCTCCAAGAGGACCAGAGCATAAACTATACATCACTGTCTATAGGGTATCAAAACAAATCACAGATAAGCTTTTAAAGAATCTAGCGCTCATCTTTCCAATTACTTGTGCATTGACTAAGTAGAACGATATAGGCTGTGAGCAATGGAATGGAAGAAGGCCTCTCGATTCCTCGAGATATACTCCTATATGGGCGGCGGTAAAAGAGCAGTTCTATTCCTGGACTGGTACACAGAACCGTGATGCCTCGAAGGTGAATTGTAAAGCTTGGGGGGGTAAGAGTAAATATATGCTCTTTCATTTCAAAAGGCGTCACTTGAGCCTCTTTCTTTCCCAGCTTCCCCCCCCCCCTTCCCCCTCCATCCCCTCCCTCCATCCCTCCCTTTGACAGTCTGCCTGTATTAGCCGTGGCTCCGGGGTTCTCCCGAGCAACAACAAAGCAGAACTTACCCAAGTCTGTATAATTCGATTTGCAGAACTGCTTTTGTCCACCGAAGCACAGCTCGAACTGGGGCTCGTTTGACCGGCGCAAGGTGTGTCCGTTTTCAAGGGCAGCGAAGGCGTCACAAGTGTAGCGGTAGGTGATGAAACCAAAATTGTCCCTGCAGTCGAGAATAGAAAAACGACGTCAGGGCCTCCTCTGTCAGCAAACAGCCACACTATTTATTTATACAATAAAATGTATCTGTAGGGCTCTTTTTAGGCTAGGAACAGATAAGATGAATAAAACATGATTGGAATGCATACAGCTCTATCCCGCCCTGCGTCTCCACTCGACTTTGACATAGAAGTCGATGCAAAGCCCTGAAAGAGATGATGCTTTTCTGTGTTCCACCTAACCCAGATGGTAGGAATGAATGGACGCAATGTATTACAATGAATCCTATTACCTCCCTATATAGCCAACACACACGCACATCACACACAAACACCGTCCCGGGGCCTTACCCGTCATCTCTCAGGTTCACGGCACACTCTTCGATCTCGCCGAAGACTTCAAAACGCCGCTTTAGCTCGGTTCGCGTGCTGTCGGACCTCAGTCTCCCCACGTACACCACCCGTCTCTCCTCCTGCTCATTAAAGGATAGAAAGAGAGAGGGAGAGAGATAAAGGAGGAGTACTTCCCTCTCGTTCATCCTTTTTCCTTCCCTTCAGGTTCACTCGGTGGCCATAATGAACTACTCGGAACGCCCGGTGGCGAGCACTGACGTGAGGCCACCCTTTTGTTGCTCCCGTCTTGTTTTGTTCCTCCTTGATTGGTTGGGCTGTGTTAAATACCTCCTCTTATCTGATAGGACAGAGAGGCTTTAGAAATCGCCTTAGATCTACCTTTTCATTCACTTGTCTTTTCTGTCTTTATTTCTGGCCCATATTGAACCGTACATTTTTTTTAAATCCAGCGACAAATATCAGAAGGAAGCCTTTTCTCTTTCCATAACTCGTCCTCTTTCGTTATAGTCTCAGAACTGAAAATTAGTTAATGAGTTGTTTATGCCATACAGTAGGCTCCAGTTAATATGCCATTTAGAGAAACCTGTACCATTAGGAACAACAGGAGGCTGGGGGGGGGGGGGGGGGGGGGGGGGGGGCACAATGTTCCTCGAACCACAAAAGACACAAAGGTCACAGCGGCATAATTTTGGACCTAAAGCACGAGACTGCCATCATGGTTTTGGGAGCAATTTAATTGCGTCTGCTAATCATATAATGCAGAGCAAGCTTTAGGGCTACGTTGTATCACTGGCTTTATTTACTTATTCACTCATTTACTTGCCATTACTGGGGCAAGTCTATTGAGATCCATTCAAATTTTGAAAGCTACCTCAGGCCACTGGTAACTTATACATGTAAATCAGTTGCCTGGTACTAAAACTTAAAGTTCACCTCTGCAAAGAAGCTAAACTAAGGCTCTGTCCCAAATAGCACCCTGTTCCCTACGTAGTGCACTACTTTTGACCTGAGCGCTATGGGCCCTGGTCAAAGGTAGTGCACTATATAGGGAGCAGAGTGCCATTTGGGATGCATCCTCAATGGCAAGACATAAGCTCCACTACTTAGAAAAAGAGAAGAAAAAAGGACAAATTAGCCGGATTGTTCGTTTTCTCTGGCTCTTCTTCACATACAGTTTGCTGAATTAGTTATTTCATTTCTGACAGCTGATAAATATGCCGGCTTTCCAAGACGGCACCCAAGGTAGAGTCCTGCATCGGGTCTGATATCCACAGATCCCTATGTTTGACCAGCAAAAAAAGCTGCCGGGTGGAATGAAAATATTCTTTCAACCCGCGGGTCGGCTTGCGGTTCAGAACAATTATATTGCAGGTAGGAAACAATCAAGATTTTTTTTTTACGAACCCATGACCATGTTGTTTTGCGCTGTGTCGCAAATTCCATTCGGTGAACGGTAAGGCAGACAGGCTACCAGCCACACATGCAGCGAATCAGTGAACTGTCCATTATATGTGTGGTGCTGAAACATAAAACCGGTAGATGGATACACAGCCTGCGAAGCATATTTGTTTATGATATGCTAATTCAGTTTATTATCAGTTAATAATCCAGGCTGCATCACATCCGGCCGTGATTGGGAGTCCCATACGGCGGCGCACAATTGCCCCAGCGTCGCCTGGGTTTGCCCAGGGTAGGCCGTCATTGTAAATACATTTTTGTTCTGAAGTGACTTGCCTAGTTAAAAAATAAAAAATAAAAAATAATCTTATAATGTTAATTCAGGCTTTCTTTCATTTAGACCATATCAAGTTGAAACTGGTGCGGCTGGTAAAAGTTTGAGTATAGCATACTAAATAAATCTATTTTTGCAGCTTATATTCGATTCTGGGAATTATTTATTTAAGTTTCAATTAAACTATTTGAATATCTAAACAAAATTGAGTGCAAAGGTTTTGTTATGTCAGCTATAGACTTTCAGGAGGTAAGATGGCTAATGAAGAGGCCATTTTCTTCAGAACGATTGAGTTGTCAATATGCCGCATCTCATTGTGAAAAGAAAATAAATATTGCTCTTTATTAATGGCATGGTTTTCTTTTATCCAAATGTTGAATAGACATGCAGACAAATGAAGTCATCATATTTTTTTTAGAAGTTGATATTTGTCGGGTCACGGATCGGCTCTCAGAACAATTCTATGCCGATGGGTTGGGTTGTGGATAAAAATCTGTCCTGACGTCGGGTATCGGGTGAAGCTCAGAATTGATGTGGCCGGCGTGGGGCGGGTGCTGCTCAACAAAAACTGCCCTGTGCAGAACTCTACCCCAAGGCTGGCAGTCAGTGTATGTGTGTGGCCCTCACATCCGCTTGCCTCCCAAACCTCTACTGACAGCTTGGCTTTGCTGCCCATAACTGTCTCGTCTAAAATGTATCCAGGCTAAAGCTGTGCGTGTGTGCATTATTTGACGTGTGCCTTTATCAGTCTGTGTTAGCATGTTCCAAATGAGTGCAATACTAAACAGAGAGAGAGGTAGAGAATTGATATTCATCCCACTTTGATTAAATTCAAACTAGATCACTAGAAAGATTCCTTATTTGAACAGTGTACATTTCCTTGGCGGTGAATTTCCCTTTTTATCCCTCCTCCCACTCTTGCCGTTTCTAACATGTGCCCCTGTGGTGTGATTAATTAGAACTGACACCGTTCCCAGATGCCGGAGACTTTTAAAAATACACAACCTGGAGATAAAGAGAAAACGAGTGGAGCCCTGAAAGATTCAGTGACTCACTTTGCATGTATTCATTCATTAGAGAGGAACAGTAGGCAGTAGGCACGGCCACGGGCCCACAACTGTCTGCCCTGTCTAGGTAGTGAGACAGCGATGGGTACAGCTGGGAGATATTAATGCCAGGCTGCTGTTAGAAGGATGGATGAGAGAGAGAGAGAGACAGAGAGACAGAGAGAGAGAGAGAGAGAGAGAGAGAGAGACAGAGAGAGAGAGAGAAAGGTGAAGAGAGAGAGAGAGAGGATGGGTGGGAAAGTAGAGAGATATGCAGAGAGGGCAAGAGAGAGAGAGGTGAAGAGAGAGAGATGGAGGCGAAGAGAGAGCGAGGGTGGGGGGGGGGACGTAGAGAGATAAGCAGAGGGAGAGAGAGAGAGAGAAAGATCAGAAAATAGAGAATATAAGAAAAATGACAGGGGAACTCACTATTGCTTTTTCACTTTGCCTCTCTCTCTGCTCGGCCCTCTGGGACTCCCTCTTCTGGTAGTCCTGGCGGCACTCCTCCCGCTTCAGACGCTCGTGTTGGTATTCCTCGTAGCTGTCGTACCTGCGGAGGGACCAAACCAAACCCATCACTTTCACTGTCCTCCACCGCCCTTCCAACATCCGCCCTTCGATTTGACGCCAGCAGTTATGAAGCGTATCGGCCGAAAAACCCCACCAACGAGATGGGCTAAATTTCTCAGAGGGGTAGGGAAACAAACAAACGCATTAATAAGAAGATGCCTCCTCCCCGCTGTTAAGGTTATGGATCCCACAGGAGGCCCGCGGGAGATGGTGGATAGCGGGAGAGGCGTACAGTTGGGAGTCGGGCAGCTGCCACTGTCAGCACTACTTGACGTCATTACTTTCTGCTTAGTTAGGGCTTCATCCGGGGGGAAAGAAGTGCAACTTTTCTCTCTCAACTTCCTCGTCAGATTTGGCCATGCATTGGAGAGATGGGAAGATTTGGGGCTTTCCTGGTGTCGTTAGGCTCATCAATAGCAAATCATTTTGGAGCTAGGAATGAGTGTCAATATTTTACACTGCCTGTGTTTGTGCATAAGGACATTGTACAGGGGTTCCACAATCCTGCTGGTTTTCAATCAATTCATGTTTTTGGTTAAAAGGCAAAGATGAAAACAAGCATTAACTGCAGGGACTGAATCATCAGAGCAGAGCTGTTTACCCCTGGTTTAGTGTAAGGGAATGTGGTGGACCCTACCTTGGCCTGCGGCTGAGGGGGGATCTGGACTGAGAGCGAGACTGCGAGCGAGGGCTTTTGTGGGTCCTGGATCGGTAAGTGCTGGAGTCCATGTTGTGACGAGACCTGCAAAAAACGCAACGCACATTAATCATCAAGATATCATCCAGGATATTTAAAACATTTGTGCATATCTGAAATGCGTATCTCTAAAACCGATAATATTGTCTAGACATGCCAGTCACTGTACCTTGGCATCCCTAAATCATAGCCTTTTCTTGCAAGATGACAGACAGCCACAGAGTAAAATCTAACCATTAAAAAAAAAACACATAACCAAAAGTCCAAATATATTCTGCCAATTTTTCTTAACACATTTTCCTAGTTCTACTGAATTTGACTTGCTAGACTCTGCTTCTGCACAGTGCAGCTGGGAGATGGTCTCACCTTTTCCCCCATCAGGGCCAGTATATACATGCACCTCATATCTGTGTTAAATGAGGGGAAGGTCTTTAGGCCCCGTGGCCTAACTGTAAAGCTAGTAGCCCTACACAGAGTACAAGCTCTCATTGCTTAATTATTGAACTGATGCTGAAGAAGGGAGACTTGAGTAATAGAGGGAGAGAAGCTAGGCAATGGTCAAACGTCCACACAAAGTTAAGGAAGACAAGAGTTTGGAAAGAGAGATGGGGAGACGAGATTTGAGAGAGAAAAAATGGATTTGTTGAAATTGTTTCACTTTGAGTTCTTGGGTGAGTTCTTGAGATTGAGGTACTTTTACTCCGGTAAACTTAGCCATCACCTTTGATGTGGTTATTTTTTCCCCATTTTTCTTCTTTCAAGTACCAACCCTGACATCTTTAGGAACCTTGTGACTTCCTCTGTGTACTGTATCATGAGGTTGGTGATAGTCATCAGAGTGAGTGATTTATCAAGGGTAAAGGACTTCAAAACAGAAGGCAAAGCTAACCTCCATTCAGACCTTTCATTAACCCAGCAAACAAACTTAAACTCACTTATGAGCTTGAGGGAAGTGAATGAAGAGTCTATCCAGTTTGCAAGGCACTCAATGCAAACTTGCTGATAAAGTCTCCTTATATGTGTAGTCCTACTCAGTACCTATATCCCTTTAAAAAAAAACACAGTACCCCCTCTGCTCTGATCAAAGGGAACCATGGGAAATGTAGTTCTCTCAAGCTGCTGTGATAATACACACTGTTTTCAGAGGAGGGGGGTCCAGAACTAAACTCACTTCCCAGATTTGGCTTTCATCTTCCGGGACAAAGGGGGGTTCGCCTGGCGCTCTGCAAAAACAACAGCTGCAGCTTAAAACAACATGCGCTGCATCAAACAGAGATCCCAGGAAAACGGAGGAGGAGATGAGAGAGACAAAACCTTGCCATGGGAAATGAGGCTTTGACAACGTTGAAGCAACAGTCGCTTCGTAATTGTCCTAGTTGCCTCTTTCTCAGATATACCATTTTGATAGCACATGACTAATACACCAAGCCTCCTTGTCTGATATTTTCCAGTGGAACTGTGGGTCTGTATGTATCAAGCTTCTCATAGTAGGATTGCTGATCACAGATCAGTTTAGCCTTTTAGAGCATAGTGAATAAGATTATGTACATGAGGGACCTGATCTGAGATCAGCACTTCTACTCTAAGAAGAGTGATACATACAGCCTCTGCTCTATAGTAAAGTACTGAGAGAGTTGAGCTTGGCTAGCCTCATTACACCAGCCAATTGCAATCCACTGTCCAGTAGTCAAGCCAGTAAGGATTCTCCCTGACCTTGCCACACTCTCCTATTGTTAAAGCCTCTTTCCTCTGGAATATAATGAGTCTCCCCAATGTTTTTAGCTCAAGCTGGGGATGCTGGAGCAGCTGAAGCTAAAGGAGGCCCCATACTGGGAGACTGAAGAGACTCAGAGCACAGGGCCTATCCTCTACTGACACGTCTCTGACAGCTGATGAGGCCTGTTGACATGACTGAGCTGTCCACCCCCTGCCGGGAACACTGTCAGAGCCGCCCACAACCTTTAGGCAACGCTCAAACAACGTTCGAACAATAGAGGGGAAACAGCACCCGGCAGGAGGGAATGAGTTGGCTGTGTACCGATAGCCACACTGGCATACTACTTAGAATGAAACTAAGTAGTAGATACATTGGGCAAGACGTAGTATGGACATGGGAACCTAGACGTGGTGAGTAGAGATTGAGGCTTTACTCACCTGGAGGAGGGGCGTCCGTCGGGTGAGCTGGAGAGGGAGCGCCTCCGGTGGTGAGAGGAGGAACTGAGGGACCGGGAGCGAGAACGGGAGGAGGGGGAGCCCGAACGGGGCCAGACAAAGTGTCTGGGGGAGAGGAGGAGGGAGGAGAGGGGTGAGACGGAGCCCCGTGAGGGGGAGCAGCTGGACGGCGAGCAGGACGGCGAGCAGGACTCGAAAAGCAGTTCCAGGGGGGTGCCCTCCCAGGGGTAGAGGAAGCGCCCCTCCACGCCACGGTCCTGGAGCTCAAGTTCCTTGTGGAAGGGCGGGAGACCCGGGTGCAGGTACCCAGTAGAACCAGAACCAGGGAGCTTGCAGTAGTACTCATCCCCAGCAGGGTTCTCCTCGGACGCCTGCGGGGCGACAACCTTCTCCCCTCCTCCCTGCCCCCCCTCCTCCACCACCAACTCCCCCCCCTTCTCACCCTGGCTGTAAATGGCTTGCTGGGGGCGGCCAAAGTGCTTGTTGAGCTCCGCCCGGATCTCCTGGTCTCGCAGGGGCTGCTTCCTGCTGGTGGAATGCTGGTCCCCATCTGGTGTCTGTGGTGGGGGTGCTCTTGTCTGGGTGGTGGGGGTCCGGTCCTGTCCCCGAGCGTCCTGCCCCCGAGCCTCCGTAGCCACAGGGTAAGAGCTCTGCTGCAGCTGCTTGGCCAAAGAGGATGAAGATGTAGGAGAAGATGTAGAAGAGGAGGAGGAAGAAAAGGAGGAGGGTGGCATGGCTGAGTCCTTACATTTCACATGCCTGTCCTCCGCCATGACCGGATTGGGCATCAGAGGGGTTGTCGTAGTAGTCGTCATGGTAACAGTAGCATAAGCTGCGTTAGCCGCATTAGCGTCAGCGTCCCGTTTTGTGCTGGCCGCCGTCGACTGACAATAGTCGTGGTCGCTGAAGCCGCGGGGCTGGGCACCCCGCTTGCCGTTGCCGCCGCGGTGCTCCTCCTGGCAACCCCCTGTCGTTGCGGTGACCACCGAGTTGGGGAGGGCAGTGGACGCTTTGCTCAGCTGGGCATACAGTTCAGTCTGCTCGGGGCCCTTCCTGGAGGGACCTCCATCTAGGGTCGGGGTTAGGGCCGGGGGGCCGCAGGGGCCCGCCTCGCTCAGCCGAACCCTCTTGCACGCCAGGGCAGACGAGGAGCATGAAGACAACTTGGTTTTGAGTGATGCTTTGAAAGGGTTCTCTTGACTGGCTTTGTGGGGGGGCGTGGTAGGTGGTGTCAGACCTGGAGAGAGAGGGAGAGACAGAGAGAGGAAAGAGAGAGGAAGGAGAGAGAAAGAGAAAGGGTTGATAAGAGAATGGAATTATAATGCATTCTACCTCTCCACCTACCCCCCCTCCATTTCCACTCCCCACAACCTGTTTATAGACAGTGGATAAACACAGGGGCTTGATTAAAATATTCACTTTCATTCCCGCTCCTAATCCTGATCCGTATTTTATTGCAATCTTGACAGATTCATGTAATGCTCTGTGTAACTTAATATGGTGGAGCTGCTACATGGCTCGGTTACCTCCGCCATCTCTCCCTCCCTCCCTGACCTTGGACAATCCCTTGTTCAGGAAGAAGAGAAAGACACACATCCGCAGCGGACAACTAGAACACATCATCCTCCGAAAATATATAGCATCTCGACTTGAACCCTCGAATGTAGCCTAAAAAAAGCGAAGACCTTTGGCTTCAGTTTTGAAAATCTATCACAAGTGTCCTATAGCTCAGGCTTCCTCTTTCTACTGCCAGTCAAGGTAGCGAGATATGTCAGTATTCGGAGGTACATGTTGCTATGGCGTGCCACTGTGCTGTCATACGATAGTGTCGGCTTGGCGCGAGGGAGATGTCTGACTGGTAATGGAGGCTCAGTGTCTGCCGAGGTAATGGGTTGTCATTCTTCTCAGATCCCGCCTGCCTCTCCGTGACTCGTGCCGAACCCGACCCCTCCTGAC
>NC_052342.1:10561107-10578607 GCF_016432855.1 Salvelinus namaycush | reverse complement strand
GAGCGCCATGGGGCTGCCCATGGCATCATCATCGCGGACCTCCTCCCCAAAACAGCCAGCCTGCTCCACCAGGCCAACCTCCGGCCAACCCAAGCCCAGCTCCAGCCCCAAATCTAGCCCCTGGTCTGACTGGCTAACCCAGCTGCCTAGGCCTAAGCTCTCGGCCAACAGGGGGTCCAAATCAGGCTCCTTGGCCTGTCTGAGACCCCAGCTGCCGGGATTGATATTGACAGTCCCTCTGTACTTCTCCTCCACCTCAATAGCCTGGCTGGGACACTGATCCCTCTCCAGGACTCCAGAGCTCATTCTTGATGAACTGCTCTTGCGGGGCTGAGGGGTAGTAGCGGGCAGGAGCAAGTGAGCCCGATAGCTTGCGGGCCTCTGCTTGGAGGTCAGCAACTGGCTAAGCAACGGATGCCCCGGCTCCTCCTCTCTTTTCTTTATGGTCACTGTGATGTGCCTACGCGCTGCCACACCACGGCCATGCCCGCCCCAGCACTCGCTAGCCTGAGTGGCAGTGCCCACCTCAGGGCAACGCCCACAGCTGCCTGTCTGACCCGTCTCTCTAGGAAGGAGAGAATAAGAATGCATGTACCTAATGAACCTAGCGGCTGCCAGGCGCCCCGCGTCCACCGCAGGCTGCGGACCTGGCGGCCTTCCTTCTTCACTGGACGGCCTGCGCTCCAGTTTGGGGCGGGCATGGCCACTGCCGTTCCTACGTGTTGGGGGGACGGGAGCGGGTGCCGCCGCGGGTTCGGACTGTCCCTCAGTGCCACCAGCCCCATGAGCGCAACGACGCCACTTCCCAGCCCCCACACCAGCCACACTACACTCGCCAGCAGCCCGGCTCTCACCTCGCTGGTGATGCTGCTGCTGCTGCTGTTGCGACACGACGGACGACGAGGATGACTTCTTCTTGGAGGCGATAGAGGAGGAGGAGGAGAGGGAGGAGAAGGAGGAGGTGGAGGAGGAGGACGGCGACGAGGAGGTGGAGGAGGAGGCGCCCAGCAGGCCGCCCTTGTCTTTGCCGCCACCCCCCCAGGCGCTCTTGGCGTCGCTGGCTTTGGTCTGGAGGAGGATGTCGTCAGTGGCAGTCAGGTACTTGAGCAGCTCGGTGCACGGGCGCCTCACTAGACGGCTCTGCTGCGGACAGCCCCCCCTCGGCTTGCTGTTCCAGGAGATCTCCGTCTGCAGGGGGAGGTAGAACGAAAGAAAGAAAGAGTTAAAAGAGATTAAGGAAGAGAGAGTGAGGCTCAGCACAACGGGTCGGCCCAACTGTTTGGGAGGCGGTGGTGGGAGCGCCGCCCGCCCATCATCTTAATTGCGTGGCCCCCGAGCGGCACCGCAGCAGCTCTGTGCGCTCATCCCCTGTCCTGGGGGAGCCCTCATAGCTCCATGCTCCAGAAGTGGGTGAGTCAAAGGAGCGGTTTAAAAATAGACTTTTCAGAGATGTGTTAGCTCTGTGTGTGCACAACACAACGGCTCCCGTATGCGCTGTTTACTAGACAACAACGCGACCAACGCATTCCAAATGATTATTTTTTAGTAAGCGCACCTTTTTCAGTAGTTTCTCCGAACAAGGAGGAGTAAACGAATGTATTATTTATGTGCTATCGTACTAAATAAAAATCGAATCTTCAAGAGCATTCATCATGTTCCAATGAAATGCGGCAAACAGCAAAATACTGGAATCACCGACTTCATTTAATTTGTATTCCTGTGCCCATTATACACCCACTAAAATACTACTTTCATCTAAATGGAAAACCCATTCCCTCTACGGGGGGGGGGTTAAAGAAGACAACAGTCCCGATGCTTCGCCTGGAAAGCTGAACAGCCAATCAGCATGTTTTTATTACGAGATTGCAGTGGAGCAGAATCTTAACATATTCCAATGCTGGCAATGAAAAAAAATCTGAGAACAGAGATGATAAACAAACATGGAGGGGCCCTCGGAAGCGGTGCCTTTGAAGTGAGCGAACGGTGCGACTGGGTAGCTACCTTGACAACAGCAGGTGTTGGTCTGATCCGGTGGTTGCTGGCTGCATGGTTTTGTGCCTTGTCGCCTATGTATTGATTATAGCTGAGCTGGGAGTTTGCGGGTGCCAGAAGGAGCTTCTTCAGCTGAAAAACCCCACACAGAACAGAGAATAAAGGGGGGGAGGAAGAGAGAATAGAGAAAAAAAGGGATGAGTAGTGTTTACGCAAACTGCCGTTGCCTCTGAAATTTCAACATTTCACTAAAATAAACGATCAGAGATAGTCAATGCTTTTGTAAATGTGTGACTGAGGATGTTCGATTTATCTTGGTGTAGTTGTAACAACACAGAAGCCCTCATGAAGACAAACTCTTTACTATCTATCAAGCAGGTCTTCTTTCTGTTTATTTACAGTGTTAAAAAGACAAGTCAACGAGAAACTATGTTGCTTTGGCAGGTGTTTTGGGGTACACAATGGCCGTGCTTTACTAGTGTGGATAGGTTGGTCAACCAGAGCCAGCATAAAATACAACGGACTACAACTGAACGAAATAAACAATATTCCAGGTCAAACCCCCTCAGGAAAGGCCAAATCAAAGGGGTTATGTGGTCATGTTTTGTGTTTCGTAACAAATACACCAGTATGACCAACCTTCATCAGGAAACAGTCTATCTCCAATGATGGTTCTGGGATTAGTATGGCCCACTGACATTAGATGAGATGAGATGGATTTCCTTTTCTCATTACATCCCTAGCTTGATTTTGAGGCCCGTGGCATAGTGTCACCCATTCCAGACCCACCACTGTGCATGTATCATTACATTGGCGCAGCTAGTACGCTACAATGTAATTAGCACCTCACAGCTAACACTGATCAATTCGATTTGCTCTTTCATCCATGCATCTGAATCATGGCTCATCTCAGCCCACAGACAGACATGCACAAGGGGGGGGGGGGGCATGTGGGTTGGCGGCTGGGCTGCAAAAGCTGAAGGCCTGCAAGGCACACAGCCATTTTTGGTCAGCGGCTGGCTTCACTCATAGTGCCTTATCTGGTGTCGGCTGAGGCTCTGGCAAAGGGGGTGAAGGGAAGGGCGTGTGCTGGGGGATGAGGGAGGGGGTGGAACAGGGTCTTACCAAGGAGGGCTCCTCTGGTTCGGGGGTGCGCGGCGAACCGTCGGGGGTGCAGGGACAGCTCTGGTCGCTGGCATTGGTCACGTCCCCATCTGCCAGGGCCTCGAACGAAGGCAATCCGTCCTCGTCCACTGGGATGCTGTCCAGCGTTTCTGTAAGCACTGCCAGCAAGTTGGCCTCATTTTCCTCATCTATCTTCTTAGGAGGAGAAGAGAAGAGGGAAGAGGGATGGAGAGAGAAATAGGACATTTTAGTTTAGAGAATTTGTTTTACCAGCATGTGTATTTTTTTGCAGAAGGGGTTGGGAGGGTGGGTGGTAACATGCTTATGTTGTTAATAGAGTAGGCCAGTTTTGCAGCAGAACGGCTTTGTTCTGGAGTCCTATTTCTTTTAAAAACACAATTCTCTCTCTGCGTGCATGAGTCAGGCCTGTCACTCATATTTTAAGCATGCAGCTTACAGGACCAAAATAATATCTCCCCCCAAAAATCCATTAACAAGGGTGACACACGGCAAAATATCTAGGGGGGAGCAGATAGGGAAGGAGGGATGTTGAGTCGCCGGAAAGGGAACGATAGGCTTGTCAAAAATATGTTTTCGAGCAATCCTCCGATATGGCGAATTACTGCCTGTTAATGCTAAATGAATGTGTTTTTTTAAGCGGCAGGAAAAGACAACTGACGCCCGTCGAGAAGCGTGTGCGAGGGGAAAGTTGCCGCCCAACATTTCTAAATAAAGTCCTGTTCTCGCCTCTTGTTCCCCTTTGAAGTGGATGTTGTGAGTTAGCTGCAGCTGTTTCCCCAGTTAAAGGGGTGGAGAGAGAGAGCGAAAGAGACGGAGAGATGTGAGCTGCCTAGCATCGACGGGAGGTGTGTGAGAGAGAGGGGTATGGAAGAGGGAGGGGGGAGACAACAGGCACTGGAAGTTCCAGGACAAAACCCAGGGGAACCGAAAAGACAGGAAAAGATAAACAGCAATCGCCCCGGGATGCTCCGCGGCGAGCCCAATAAGAATAAGAACAAATCCCTTTATGCCACACAGCAGGATTAGCATCTCTCGCTGATAGCGTGCGGCGATCATCCCGCCGAGGGGGAACCATCCCTTCAGATAGCGCCACTTGCCTGCTCTGGCTTGGCTCCCTCGTGCACACAATTACCCCAGGCCGCTTGCTCCCATTCAACCCCTCTGAGTTTCCCACGATTACACACCACCGTGGATAGCTCTTCACAGGAGAAGCTTTAGAGCTTCCGAGATAGCGGCCATTTAATGTTTTTTTTCCTCCATTTTTTGGGAAGATGGCACAGATAGCCTACGCATTTGCGTTAGCTAGCTGACAGTGAGGAGAATGTGAATCCAATGCCCATTCAGACAACATTCACCCTCTAACAACATGTGCTCTCAGTCATTATTAGAACATTATAAAAAGGGCCATAATTTCACAGAGATAACAAAACGGTGACTGGGGCCACGCCAGCACTGGCAGTAAACGGTTAGCAGGAAATTGCTCCCGAAGTGGTACCATGCTGTTTAATTACTTGCAAAAGAGCTTGAATTCAGCGTGCCGGAACCTATGTGGCCGTTCACAGTTTTCCAACATCCCACTTTATTAGCCGTGTGCTAAGCGGGTGGGTAATAACAGTTGATACAGCCAGATCCTTTTCTCAGAACCTAACATGCGCTCCTCAGCTAGAAAATTGTAACTGGGATCATTTCAGATTATCTCAAATGAGGCTTTAATGGAGAACCATCTGTTTGGATTCAACTTAAGCAACTTCTCACTGAAGGCTTGGGTGGCCTTTTTTTTAACCTCCTTTCCAGTTTCGTCTTTTCCAATATGCATGTGCTTTGCGCGTGAAATCAAGACCACTGTCTGACCTAGTGCCAGTAGAAGTTCAAAAGGCCACCGAGCCTCATCGGAAGGGAGGGGTCTCAGGAATTTTTACACGGCTCTGGTCGAGTTTCACTCGAGGTACGTGACCACTACAATCCGGTTTGAGAAAGTCTTGCTAGACTTGAGAGGTAGTCCATGTTCCTCAAGATAACCCCCTGGGGGACTGTAATTCTGTGAAAGGGACACTTGTAAAAGCTCAAGTCGTGACGGTCATGCTACAGGCCTTGCTAAAGCTCCAGCTGGTAAGAGTCCCAGGCCAGTCAGGGGATTTTCAGGGGCTTGGGGGAAAAGAGCAGACCTGAGAAAGTGGTTCTCCTCTTGAGAGAGCCCCTGTCCAGCAAAGCCCAGCTTTGCCATGCCAGCTTAAGACCCTCCTCTCGCTGCTTCACCGGACCAAAGTCAATCCACTACCCCTTGACTCTTCACTAGCCAAAAGAACCCTCTTGGGAGAAATCTTTCACTTGGACCGATTGGGTTGAGATATTCAACCGCAAAGGGGGGAGGCCATCGGGGCTAACCTGGCGTCCTCTTTTATCGATTACCACAGCGGCTGTTGAGAGAATGAAATAGGGTTGGCAGAAGAAAAGAAAAAGGAATGGCCTCAGTGGGAGCACCATCTCTCCCATCCTGGTTAATGGACCTCACTGAATTAAAGAGATCTTAACAATCCAAGGCTAATTGTGGGATCACAATATATTAACCCGCTTCAATTCTAAAGGGTGCCATTCATGGCTGTTTTACTCCAAGCGCTTCAATTAGCCATAAAGCATGCTGGCAAGCGCCGGTAGGACTGTTCCATCTCTCCCACCCCCCCCCCCCCCCCCCCCCCCCCTTCCCTCCCCTACCTCAGATAAAAAAGCAGCGCACCAGTCATTCATTATCAGGTGAGGTTCTTTGTTATCAGACAGGCTGTCTTTGAAATCGTCCTTGCTTTAACTCTTTTATTGAGTTCCGCCGAGCCATTGTGTTCCAGAGGTATTATTCGTGCCACTGATAACGGGGTGTGCATGTTTTGAAAAATAAATAAACACTTTTGAACTCCGAGTTAAATAGCCAAATTAAATGGACTAATTGCTTCTTGAAGATTTGAAGCCTCCGCGCAATGCGCCAGGGATCAAACTTCAAGTAGGCATTTGGCAATGCATCTTTACATCTTTGAAGGAGAGGAATAAAAAATCCACTATAAAAGTTTACGCAATTGCAAACCTGATCATTCAATAAGACAGAGATTAATTTTATACACACTGCTGTTATCTTAAAATGAAAGAGACTGTTACAACAACCACTCAGGGAGAAGAAATCCTCTCATTCTAAATAGGTCATCTGTTATTGAAAGTACTGTTTATATAAGGGGAGACTGCAAATAAGGGAGAAAAAAAAAAGTCAGTCTACACAGACAGAAAACATTTCTTAATAAATTGGCCTGCGAATTGCTCGGGGTTAAATCCGCGCCTTGACAATTTAATTGTGCTGCTGCTTCGTCTAGATCTCTCTCTTCTCTCTTCTCTCTTCTCTCTTCTCTCTTCTCTCTTCTCTCTCCTCTCTTCTCTCTCTCTCTCTCTCTCTCTCTCTCTCTCTCTCTCTCTCTCTCTCTCTCTCTCTCTCTCTCTCTCTCTCTCTCTCTCTCTCTCTGCCCCCTCATAAACTCAAAGGCGTTCTCTCGGACGAGGTTAAACGAGTAGCCAGACCGAATCAAAGCACAATCAGAAATGGAGGGGAACCCAGGCTAGGAGAGGAGGAGAGGTGAGTCGCTTCAACGTCACAACTCCACCAAGAAAGCAGCATTAGATTTGATGAACAAATAATGTCATGCTGTATTATTGCCCCAGATTTCAGAGGAAATAAATCAAAGTCAGAAGCCACTAAGGCGTTAGTCGAGCTGACAAGTCAGCTGGTCACACAGGCGCAACATATGGCAGGAGAGGGGCGAGGGGAAGGGGCGATATTATGCTTGATCTGGCAATGCGGTGCGGAGGCTCCGTACGGAGAGTATGACGCAATTGCGGAGGATTGCGGAGGCCAAATTAAGCTCTGTACGGTGATGCCATATGGACCTCCCAAATTTTGTAACAATGCGGAGGGCTCTGTATAGCTCTGCATTTACATGATTGGTTGATGGTAGGTGGGGGCAGTAGGTCCTTGATAAACACAAACTCACTTCCTTGGCAACTTCCATGACAATAAACATGGAGAACCTTGACAAAAGGCTATAAGAACAAGTTTGCAAACATAAACATCTTCATGATACCTTGTGTAGGGATTTCAAAGACACAAAAATGAGGAGAAGAGAGATCGGGGAGGTAATGGCGATGGAAGGGGACGCTTGCCACAAGAAGTGGAGGCAGTTGCAGGACAAGTTCGTAAAACAAAAAAATGTAAATGGTTGAAGTGGAGATGCAGGTGAGAAAACGGTGCCATTTTACTTCATGCTGTCTTGGCTGAGCTCCTATGTCAAGCACCGGGATACCGACTCCAATATCTCAGAAGAGGTAAGGTCTTGTCTTTTAATTTAGCCGGCTGCTTGTAATTAGCTGGCTGGCTATAGAGATTAGCCCTGAATCAGTGCGACCGGTGCATTTTAAGTGGTGCAGACCAATTTATTGGATGCATATGACACACTCTGCTCTGCGGAGTCCGCATCGCCGTAAATGCTGTACGGCCACTGCAGACGCCGGTTTGACCATGAATCGGCTTTAAGGTGCAGCACGATGCACTGCAGAGATAAACCGTGCAGCCAACAGAGACGGCCAGTCATTTAGCACATGGAGAGAGAAGGTGATTGTAACCTATAGGAACGAAACAATACATAAGTGCTGTATAGATCTTTATTGTGTATGTGTGTGTCTGTGTATGTGTGCATACGTGTGTGTGTGTGTGTGTGTGTGTGTGTGTGTGTGTGTGTGTGTGTGTGTGTGTGTGTGTGTGTGTGTGTGTGTGTGTGTGTGTGTGTGTGTGGGCACATGAATGTGTGTGTGTGTACACGTGCCTGTGTGTATACTTGAGCACATGTATGGGTGTGTGTCTGTCTCAGTGTTACGAGTCATAAAACAAAATATTAAAACTGTCAAATTTGTCAAGGCCATGATTGGCCCGGTAACAGATGTCAGAGCTGAAGACCAGTCTCGTTTTACCGTCTGGCTACTGGAGTCAACAGTGCATCGGATTATTCAAAGTCCATTTCCCAAGCAAATGATCCCAAGCAAGAGACTGGGGTCTGCTTGCTTCGGACACAAGGCTCACCAGGTGGCATCGGTCAACACCTGAAAATGTTTATGAGCCAAGACACACACAAAAAACACACACACACATAGAAAAATAAACACACGTATACAGCCCATTTACCCAGCAATAAAAGTCTAATTCCTTGACCGTCTGGGTTTTACATACAGATAAGAGTGGTCAAAACTGTGGGTCGTCCACTCAGCTCAAATCAGACCATTTCCCTCTCTGCTGAGCTAATGCCGTAAGAGGGCTCATATCCTAGCTTGCCTAACCTCTTAGCAATGTACTACTAGAGATCCTGGTGCAGGATTATGACCATTGACCGTTTGATCCAAACTGGAACTCTTGGCCCTACACACAGTTTCTCAGTGATGTCAGGAGTGATGTCAAGGCAGGATATCACTGTCACGTGTCACTCCCATTGACAACCAGTATGACTTTTAAACAGTGGAAACTACATTCCGGCCTGTCGGTGAAGCCTTGGACTGTGTGAGGGAGAAGTGTATGCCCCGAGGCCAGCACTGATGATGTGTCTCCTGGGAGCCATTTCAACCGTTAGAGCGCTATGAGATGAGAACGGAGAGAGCGAGAGAGCGAGAGAGAGCGCAAGAGCGGAAGAAAATCCTTATGACCGATTCTCTGTGAAAGACCGTCAAACCAGACACAACTCACTCTGATTCTGAGAGTAACCCAAACGTGTTTATAAGAAAACGTCTCTTTATTCTGGTTTGTAAAAGGTTGATGGACAGTCTTTGACCGACATCTCGCTGTCCCACCACAACTCTTGACCGAAAACTCTGACACAAAACATGCCCAGGTCTCGAAAAATCTGCTGACGCCACCTTGTCCTACGGCAATTTTTAGACTTCAGCCTTACCGGTTGTACAGTACCTCTGGGTCAAAAGTCATGGGAGTCAGCAAAAGCTACACTACCAGCACAACATCATCAGCAGCCATGAAACAAGCTTGAATCCTTGCTCAGGATTCTCTAAGCAGGTGTACACATAACAGAAACAGGCAGACATAGCAGCTCGCACAACGGTGGATCTCTAAGGAGATCAGACTGTTGGACGCCAACAAATGAGGAGATGGACACCAACAAATGAGGAGAAGGCCAGTGGTTGGTTCCATATGCCTCTAGCAAAGGGGGGGGGACAGAACGCCTAAAGCAACCCTCCCTTCCCCCAGGAGGTTTGGACTAGTCTGCCCACCACCACTGCTGAAGACAACTGGAGCTCTCCAGTGACTAGACTTACTAGAGTCTGAGGAGTGGCTTAGTCACATGCGTTACAGGCCCAGGAGAGCCCCCGGTCACCAGACAGCTGAAGCCAGACCATGAGGGGGGTTTATATTAACAGCGTGATTAGAGAATCCACATCTAAGGCCTAACGCAGAACTGCTGTCGTTTGTCGTCTCTCTCCTTCTAACAGATGGTCAGAGTGGTCAGAGCCTGTTTAATTCTTTCTTTTTATTACTCCAACGTAATTACACACCATCAAAATGTTTGGATGCTCTTTCGTGTGGTGATTTGGGTTAGGGTTGTTTTTTTTCTGTATTATCCAGGTTGACGCAAGAAATGGAGGTTCTTGCATTCCTACTTAGTTGAAATGGGAATATTTTCGATGCATTTTTCTAATGGCATGCAACTAGCTGTTTGCTTAAGTAGGCAGCTATGAATCTGCAGTGCTAAGCATCCCCCGGTACGTGTCGGCGTGTAAACAATGGTGGTCAGTAGATGGAGAGTGTGGGGGGGGGGGGGGGGGGGGGGCTCTGACGTCCAAACCCTGTTAAATGGACATTGTCACATTTCCTCCACCAACGAGCGCATCGGTAACCGTTACCGTTACCGTTACCGTGTGTGTAGCAAAACAAAAACAACGTGGGGTGTTAGTTTGAGGCTGTTTTGTCATGACATTTTCACGGAGAGAGAACAGCCAAAGCTTCTCCTTTTCTCACAGAACTGCCAAGGATAATATCCGCTGCCCCCCTCCATCCCTCCCCCCTTTCCCCTCCTGACCTTTCAGACCCTGCCAAGCTCATCAAGGGCTGCGGGCCTTTTCATTTGTCGCAGTAATATCTAAGGAGGATACATTCCATAGAAAGGAGAGAGCGAGGATAAGGGTGGACAGATACTGTATAACACAGTGGTGTTGTGTACCGGGACGCAAACGGGAAATATTTTGTATGCAGGGAAGCACACTTCTGCGTCGATTGGGTGCGTGTGCGTGTGTGCATGCGGGTGTGTTTCTATGTAAGCATGTGTGTGCGGCTATGTGTGTGCGTGTTGGGGAGGGTATGGACCCAATATCACAAATATATGGTAATTGAAACCACAGAAATCTTTTTGGAAAATATAGTCAATTTGATTCTGTGGCAAAAGGTCACCCTATTCAATTTACACTCTATGCTGAGTACAACAAGGAGAGCAGAAAACACCTGAAAGCAAATGATCTTATCAAGCCTAGAGACCTCAGCACTTACCTACTGCATAAAAGCTATTTGCTGATTACTAAATAAATGCATTATCTTTTACCTTGACTTCTGTGCATGTGTGTGTGTTTCCCCCCGGTTGTATCTGGTCAGGGTGCTGCAGCAGGTAACCCTTGTCCGTGCCTTGACTTTGTGAGCAGGTTATCAAGAGTCACGTTTCATCCACTTGGTTATCTGATGGCCTTTCTGGGGTGGCGACACACTCGCCAGCAGGTAAACATAAGAGGGCGCCCAAAACCTTCAACAGTCTGAGTGGGACTATTGAGTAATATTACGTCTCTACAACTGTGAAGATACACAGAGCAAACTAACTAGAGAAAGTCTAAGTCCTCTGCATCAATACAGATGGGTGTTAGGAAAGATTTCATAGATGGACTTAAATTCATTGAAATACCTGTCAAGGAGTAGCCTTCACTGTAATGTATATGAATGTATTTATTGCAAGTTTATCTAGGATCATAAAATGTCATTATCACATGCAAATCCAGGAAATTGATATTTTCCAATCAGCTCAACCGTTATCCTGTTTGTTTGAATGTTCGATTGAGTGGAATGTCCCTGTAATTGTCAGCTGACCGCTTGCAAGCCTGGTTATTTCACTAATTGCATACTGACACACCTGTGGCCTCCTGCCTCAAGCGCTTCAGTTTCTTTAAATGGGAGATGGGGTTAAGTGAGTGAAGGTTACTGCTGATATTTATTATGATATCACCGTCTCTGTCTCATAAATGTGGGAGGGCGTCGGCCAGCTAACCGAACACCATTGTTTATGAACTCTTCAATGCTTGTACTTTCTCCCAAAGCACCTATCCACATACCTTCATGGATTTGAAGGACAATTACGAGTACATGGAAACGCCCTCTATCCCACGCCTACACCAATCCAATGCTTTTCATTTTGTGGGGAGTAGTGAACAAGTGCACACTTCAGCAAGAAGAAGAGAGTATGTTTTGATATGACGTCAGTTAAGAACAAATTCTTATTTACAATGACAGTCTAGGAACAGTGGGTTAACTGCCTTGTTCAGGGGCAGAATGACAGATCTTTACCTTGTCAGCTCGGGGATTCAATCCACCAACCTTTCGGTTACTAGTCCAATGCTCTAACAACTAGGCTACCTGCCGTACCATAATTGACAATACCAGACAAAATTGTCTGGGTACAACGCCTACTCAGTCTGCCAGTTAATATAAGTAATGACAACACTAACGTGGTATTGGACACAGACAGGGATGGAGGAATAGAGGGATTTCGAGCTAGCGCTCATTAAAATGAGGTCAACAGCCCCATCGGAGGACACACACTTTTCCCAAATGTGCTTCATAACAAATGTGTGTACCTCCTTCCAGTGAGAATGAACCCCCTAATCTACCCCAGAAACACAGCAGAGACACACACAGAGGCAGGCAGACAACCCCCCTCCCTTTCCCACAAACACACACACAGGGGCAGGCAGACAACCCCCACTCCCTTTCCCACAAACACACACACACACAGAGACAGGTAGACAGGCAGACAAACCCCACTCCCTTTCCCACAAACACACACACACACACAGAGGCAGGCAGACAGGCAGGCAGACAACCCCCCCCTCCCTTTCCCACAAACACACACACACACAGAGGCAGGCAGACAACCCCCCTCCCTTTCCCATAAGCACAAACACACACACATACACACACACCATCAATGTCCATGCCACAGCTTTCTGCTTAGCCTACTGTCTGTCAGTGGTAATGATTGTCAAGCCAATGTGCGTCATCCCAGCAGCCACTCACTCAAGCACAAGGAGTTACTTCAAGAGCTTCTTCAACTATTCAAGGCCCTGCCTGAGCCCAAATGTTCAAATAGAAAACACAAGCTTGAACCATAAGCATGCAGTTCTCATAGCTCAATTGGTGTTGAACGTAGTTGCGGAATGACCAGGCTTGTGAGTTTGACTTCCACATCAAAAGGCATACAAGAAAAAGAAACACTGCACACTCTTTCGGGAAGAACAAACAACCAAGACCAGCTACTTTGTAAGAGACAGAGTCCATTTTCTTCTATCAAGCCAATTTTTTGTTTATTCCATCCTATTCTATGAGTAGGTCTAGGGAAGAGAGAGGCGCTAGTGCAGAAATGCTAGCTGTAGCAAGGCAGGGCTGCCGGGCTGGGGAGGGCTGCACACCTCTGATCGATAGGCCTCTCCTGGAGAGGAGGATCACACAGGACTGATAGCACTTCACATCTAATCACTGAACCCACGGACTGAGGGCCTCCTTCTTTCTATCGCTCACTTGCTCTCACTCTCTCTTCAATTCACTTTCTCTCCTTTCTCTTCACTCTCTCTCTCACTCTGCCTCACTCTCACTCATTCTGTTACTCTTTCTCGCTCTATCCCTCTCTAAAAAGTGTTTTTAACTCCCACCCGCTTGAAAGTATACATTATTAAATAATACAGGAAGGCTTGGCTTGCGGTTTGGGTTCCTATGTGTATTTGTATGTGTGTGTGTGTATGTCTGTGTGTGTGTGTCTGTCTGTGTGTGTGTGTATGTGTGCGTGCAGGGGGCTTATTGGCTTAGCATTTCCGGCCAGGGTAAAGAGAAGCGGTCCTGAAAGGCTCTTAGTACAGATTACGCTCTCGCACTAAAAATAGCCACACACACACACACACACACACACACACACACACACACACACACACACACACACACACACACACACACACACACACACACACACACACACACACACACACACACACACACACACACACACACACACACACAGGAACGCTATGGAAGTGCAGCGACTAGCCATTCATCACATGCAAACGTCACCACCTGGTATTTTTATAAGTTGTCTCACTCTCTTGTGTGTGTCCGTGCACACATACACACACCACACACACACTACACTACACTCACCACACACACACACACACACACTAGCTACTAGTATAGCTTGAGGAAGTGTGGGTGCCTACTTATTGCAGCAACGGCATGCCAACTTTACTCCTTACTCTCACTCTTAGAACAACAACAACACACAAACACACACACAAACAAACAAACAACACACACACCCAACACACATTACAACCTCAAAGGAAACACAACCTATTATAATATAAAAAAATACAATAACCCTGCCATGGGGGCTTCACTCCAGTGGCTGGCGATCAGATTCTACTTTGACGGAAATGCGAGGTGGACGTGACCTCTTCATGGTTAACCTTTACCCCCATGTCCTCATTAGGGGGTTCAGGAGGGAGACATACAGGACACTAGGTCACATAGCTGACCCCACCCGTGTTGGGACCTTATACAGTGCCTTCGGAAAATGTTTCCACATTATGTTACGTTACAGCCTTATTCTAAAATTGATCAAATATATATTTTTTCTCAGTAATCTACACACAGCACCCCATAATGACAAAGCGATAACAGGTTTTTAGAAGTGTATGGTAATTTATAAAACATTTAAAACAGAACTACCTTATTTACATAAGTATTCAGACCATTTGCTATGAGACTCGAAATTGAGCTCAGGTGCATCCTGTTTCCATTGCTCATCCTTGAGATGTTTCTACAACTTGATTAGAGTCTACCTATTGTAAATTCAATTGATTGGACATGACTTGAAAAGGCACACACCTGTCTATATAAGGTCCCGCAGTTGACAGTGCATGTCAGAGCAAAAACCAAGCCATGAGGTCGAAGGAATTGTCCGTAGAGCTCAGAGACAGGATTGTGTCAAGGCACAGATCTGGGGATGGGTACCAAAAAAATCTCTGCAGCATTCAAGGTCCACAAGAACACAGTGGCCACCATCATTCTTAAATGAAAGAAATGTAGAACCACCAAGACTCTTTCTAGAGCTGGCCTCCCAGCCAAACTGAGCAATCGGGGGAGAAGGGCCTTGGCCAAGAACCCGATGGTCACTCTGACAGAGCTCTAGAGTTCCTCTGTGGAGATGGGAGAACCTTCCAGAAGGACAACCATCTCTGCAGAACTCCACCAATCAGGCCTTTATGGTAGAGTGGCCAGTCAGAACCCACTCCTCAGTAAAAGGCACATGACAGGCCGCCATTTAACAAGGCACCTAAAGACTCTCAGACCATGAGAAACAAGATTCTCTGGTCTGATGAAACCAAGATTGAACTCTTTGGCCTGAATGCCAAGCGTCAATTCTGGAGGAAACCTGGCACCATCCCTAACATGCTGACCACACCGCTCGCGTTGCAAAGTAAATGTACACATACATGTTATTCAATCATTGCACCCACTCTGCTTGCGCGCGTTAACGAGCGTCTGCGTAGCCAGAACTTGGTTCCATTTGTGAAGCTTGATGCGCTGCAAGTCCCGCCTCTCTCATCTCCTCATTGGTTTTTAGGTGCATATACCCACGTGAGTGATTGAAAGACTAACTGAGGTCTACACTCCAGTCCAGTTGGTAGTGGTAATGCACCTTAAAGTCGGTTGCCAACCGCCATATAGAGTCCGAAGAAGAAGAAGCCTGAAGGAGGAGAGATTACTAGAAACAAACTTTAACCTTTTATCTGTGGATTAACTGTCGGAGTAGAGAACCTTGTGCATTTCAGGTAAAATAACAACCCAATGTTAATATCCCAGTACAAATTAGCCAGCAACAGTAAGCTAGCTAGTTAAATTGCCATAAATGTTCAATGCTTTTCGACCTGTCCCCAAATTAATATAGTTGGTTGGTTCAGAGTTTGTTTTGATATTTCAACCTGCGTGACCTGGTGTGGGTGGATAAAATCAATATGCGCGTGATGACGGATGTACGCACGCGAGCGGTCTGGTCAGCATGTAAGGTGGATGTTTTTCAGCGGTAGGGACTTGGAGACTAGTCAGGATCGAGGCAAAGGTGCACGGAGCAAAGTACAGAGAGATCCTTGATGAATACCTGCTCCAGAGCGCTCAGGACCTCAGACTGGGGAGAAGTTTCAGTTTACAACAGGAAAACGATCCTAATCACACAGCCAAGACAACACAGGAGTGTCTTCGGGACAAATCTCTGAATGTCCTTGAGTGGCCCAGCCAGAGCACGGACTTGAACCCAATCAAAAATATCTGTAAGACCAGAAAATATTTGTGCAGCAACACTCCCCATCCAACCTGACAGAGCTTGAGAGGATCTGCAGAGAGGAATGGGAGAAACTCCCCAAATACAGGTGTGCCAAGCTTGTAGCGTCATACCCAAGAAGACTCGAGGCTGTAATCGCTGCCAAAGGTGCTTCAACAAATTGAGTAAAGGGTCTGAATACTTATGTAAATGTGATATTTCTGGGTTTATTTGTAATACATTTTCAAAAATGTCAGATTTCCTTCTTTATTTACATAAAAAAAAACATTATGGGGTATTGTGTGCAGATTGACGAGGGAAAAAACGATTTAATCAATTTTAGAATAAGGCTGTAACGTAACAAAATGTGGAAAAAGTCAAGGGGTCTGAATACTTTCCGGATGCAGTGTCTATGGTGTTGTCAGATGATACAGTTGGTGGGTTTTCCATCCATGCACAGCCCAGTACAGTTATCTGTGTGAGATGGGACCCAAAGCTTTTCATCATTAGATACACAGACCCCGAAACATTAGACAGACAGTCCGGCTAGCGCTTGCACACACAAAACCCATTAAACTCTTGGCCGTACCGCTGCAGTCTGATTGAATAGAAGGGTGTGTGTGTGTGTGTGTGTGTGTGTGTGTGTGTGTGTGTGTGTGTGTGTGTGTGTGTGTGTGTGTGTGTGTGTGTGTGTGTGTGTGTGTGTGTGTGTGTGTGTGTGTGTGTGAGAGTGAGTGAGTGTGTGCATGTGTGTGCAGGTGTCTTGTTAAGCAGAAACAATCAGCTAATACGTTTGAGGACACTAAGCTGGTGCACTTATTTGCTCCAACCCAGCCCTCAATCAGCAGTGTATCTCTTTAGGAAGACATACAACAGTCAGCCAGCCAAAATGCCAAGCAACCACCAAAAGATATTCCCTCTTGCTCTTTTCCAAACATGCCCTGAGGGTACTATTTTCTTGGCTGCCCCGCTCACCTCGTTCCCTGACTCCCTCTTTCCTCCCTCCTCCTCGCCATCCCTCAGTCTGCGGGTGAATCCATTTCTTTATGCCCACTGGATATGAAACGTAACGGGGCTGTTTGCGGACATCCTTTGGGGAGAGTGTCTGTGTGTCTGTGTGAGAGCCAATGGAGTGTTGTGTAGGGGAGAGAGAGATAGAGAGAAGGAGAGAGATAGAGTGAGAGTATCTCTTTGCTGTGGAATGAATCTGACAGACGCTCAGAGATAACGCTCTGACTCAACCGTGTGTGTGCTCACGTGTGTGTGTTCACGTGTGAGTGAGTGCCTATACGTGTACACTTGAGTGTACCTGTGTGTGTTGGAAGAAAAAGGTATTGGAACATAACATTTTGATCAGCACACTTGCAACACCCCTCCCCCAAAAACCCACAAGACTACTTCACAGTCAGAATGGCAGATCTGTGAGTCTGTTACACTGTTACAGAGATTGCCTTTGTTTTTCAGAATAAGGGGAGCCTGGCTTTTATCAAACTACATTATTTGTGCACAAAGTAGGGGCCCTAACAATGAGGGGAAGTGGGTTTTATTTTAATAGGGCTCACTTGAGAGAATCATATTATACAGTACAGTATTATAATTCAGCCACCCTCGCTGAACTGCAGAAAGGGTGCGTGTGCTGTGCTCTCAAATGTCAGCATAAATTTGCAAAATAAACGCAGCCAGCGTTCAGTGGGAACTGGTAACAGGGGGTG